>NW_028301563.1:11530000-11715000 GCF_042242905.1 Orbicella faveolata | reverse complement strand
TACCTGAACAATTTTTGTTGACCATCCGTTAAATCCAAAGTAATGATTAGCAAGCACTGTGCACTTTGCCATGTACAAAGGGTGTCGCACAACTTCTGTGAACTTTTTCCGTTGAGCAAACTGGACCTGCATATACAATGCTAACCAATAAATTCTTAATTAAAGCTAACTCAGAAAACATCGTACACAGGTAAAAAGAGGTCCAATTACCAGCAGAGCACATCCTGGTTTCTGTAGTATAAGTGTCCAGGAGTATTTTGACACCTCCCTAATGGGACAGCATGTCTATGAGAGGGTTTGCCCACCCCCACCCATTGTGGCGTTAAAATCATCTGTACCCAGTACATGTAGATCTAATCTAGATAGGGGGAATCACTGTTAAGTGTCTTGCTCAAGCATACAACACAATGACCCTGGCTAGGGCTCAAACCCAAATAACTTGATCTGACGTCCAGGACACTTGGTCCGCCATGTTTGTTTTGAACTTCCCGCGATAACTCAGCGGTATTTTAGTAGAAAAATTGACCTGTGGTGTATCAATCATATAGTGGTTTTCTCTGTACCTGAGACTTGCATTGCATTGGGCATCCCTACTGTATACGATTTTCGCGTCATTAGCGCCTCAAACTCCCTCAAACTAAGCTCGATAGCGAAATAAGTGCCCTTAAACGAGCACGGTGACCCCCACTTTTTATTTAATACTTTCAATATCCTCAATAACTGAGAAAAAAAATTAGCAGAAATCTGTGGCTACTTTTTTGGCAAATGAAATAAATACTATTAAAGATTGCCAGGATGAGACATAATTTAAAATTAAAATGAAAACGTTCGCCGGCTAAAAAGTTTCAAAAAGAACATGAGCTTTCGGCTGTCGATCTACAGCCCGCCACGGATAAAAATGGAATGCAAAAGGATAAAATGTATGCAAAAACAGGCGAGATAAAAATAAGAAGAAGAACAATAGCAAAGTAAAAATGTGTAAATTAGGTGATTATTGTTTAAAAAGAATACTATACTTTTTACTTTGCTTTTGTTCTTCTTATTATTTTTATCTCGCCCTTTTTGCATATACTTTATCCTTTTGCATTCCATTTTTATCCATCGAAGGCTATAGATCGACAGCCGAAAGCTAATGTTCTTTTTGAAATTTTTTAGCCAGCGAACGTTTTCATTGTAATTTTTAATTATGAAATAAATACTACAGAGGGAGACAAAACGGGCCCAACAGCGCATGTCCAAATTATGGAGTGCTATGTGTACCTTCACTACTGTATACAGAGTTGCTCACAGTCAATTGTTCCATGAGTGCATACGCATTAAACACAATATAAGGCCCTATGTCAGGTAAAACCCTAAGGAGACCAAATACATCATGGCGGAGAACTCTCGAAATTGAGATCAGACGGGCCTTACATGACCAGAAATGTGGAAAGCGGCAAAAGATCGAAAAATGCAACTTCGTTTTCAGGGCCCTCTCTCTTCCTCGAGAAAACCCAAGGGAGGAAGAGAGAGGACCGTGGGAACAAGGTTAGGAAAGTTGCAAGCTCATGCCTCACAAAGGGTTAAGAGGACGAGTGAGTGATTACCCTGTATAGCATTTATAACTGAGGGCTATAACTGAGCCAGACATGAGTTACACAGCTACCCATAGACTGCGAGGCTCTTCGTGGGAAAGAAAGTAGGCAAGGAAGAAAGGAAGAAGAGCCTGCCCGCATCACTTAGAGCCCAAGAAACCCCGCAGATGCGACGCGGAGCGAGTTGTCAGAAATCAGTCAATCAGCGTTGGAACACCAAATATATATGGATTGACACCTTGTCCACGCGATCTGTGTCGCGCTAGAGGATACTGGGGTACCGGATGGCGACGACTAATGCAAAATATAATTTGACAAGGGAGAAAACATATGCCAGAAAAACTCAAACGACTATTGCAAATGTTTCAAAGTCTCACTGAAAATCTTGTCCACAGAAAATGTGTTTTGTCCAGCGAGAAGGGATTTCGGTATATTATTATTATTATCTAAGTTTAAAACAAGGGAATCAATGTAGGACAAAAATCTTATCTGTCACAAAGAGTCCGGCGTAAACCGTGAGCAGGTAGAGAAATTAAAAGACAGAATACAGTAAATCACAACTGCTGCCAAATTTCGGCTGAGCAAAATAGAACTGCCTTTCAGGATATTCAGCGATCGTTGCTCGAACACTCTCCCATCCCCACCCCCATCCCCAAACCCCAATCCCACCCCCTCTCCTTCACCATTGAACGCCTGTCACGTAGGCTATATTACGTTCAGAAAGGCGCGCAGTCATAATTTACTGGTCTAATCAGCCTATTCTATAACCCTGTCTTGGATGTCACTTCGCCATGAGGGAGTTTATTGGAATAGGGGCGCTTGTTAAAAAAAAAAAACAGCACTCATCTAGGGAACGCGTATTGGAAGAAGGGTGCTAAATCGAATCATTACGGTGGCCTTATTAGATCGAGCACGTTTACGTTTATATCTTTTTATTCTTCACAAGTTAGTCAGCTTTGTGAATCAGTCGCTATCCAATCATCTTACAGCAAAGATTCTTTCATGAAACTAACAGCCCTCTGACCGCGTTTAGTTTTGCGCCCAGGCTTCGCCTCGCCTTGTTTCGTCAGCGCTAGATACCAGTCAGGATTGAGCATGGACTGATACGAAGTGCACTCGGTCCCACAAGTCTCTTTGAAGACACATTCTGGCCGAGATGAGGAGGTCTGTGGAATTTAAAAAATAAATGACCAAAAACAAAAGAAAGTAATGTAATAGGATTTAGTGGAGCAAGATCAAGACTCAACGAGTATAAGGGAAAAAAAAAAACTAGTATCTTCGAACCCCACACTTATCAGTGATATTGTTTTTGAGTCTCTACCCGGTTATTCCAAACACTATTGCCCTCTAGACAATTCAGTTCAAAACCAGACAGTTCTTACTTACTGTGGTATATAACTCTCCGTTTGCACTCATTGCAACGTACTTTCCTGCCGCTTTTCCTTTTATCATGACCACACCGACCTCCACAAACTCCATTACGAGAAAAACTATTGACAAAGAAACACAAGAAATAGCAGCTGTGGCTGGGTCACAAATGTCAGTGTTTCACTGATTCCTGTTTGTATATTATGGAGCAACTGGGACCTGTTGCCTAAGTACACTGTTAGTTTGGTTCTGAATAGGATGCTAGCGCTGTAGGTTTCTTTTAACAAAGTTACGACAACGACTACTACGCAACATGGCGGCCATACTCTTGCTAATAGGTCGACCGAAACATGCAGCCTTGGTTTACAGCGTACATCTTTGATATTGGACATCCAGGTTATGGTCAGTTGACGCCTATAAAAGAAGTACTGGTTTTTGATTGGATCGCAGGCTCAAGCTAAGTTAACGTCTTAAAACAGTTGGGCATTGGTCGTTGGCGGGAAAGTGAAAAACGTAAATTAATCATCTTAGTCAGTAACATGATGTTTGTCAAGCTAGTTTTCTGATTTTCTGATGACTTCGTGTAGAGCATCGATACACCTTAATATTGTAACTCTTTAACAAAGCTACCAAAGGACACGATTGCAGTGTAGACAATTACACACAGGGAACCCAATATTATAACAGGACTACCCAATTTACTTAAGATCGCCTTCCAAGTATTCCATTTTAAAAGAACAGCGCAATGTACGGCGAATGACAAAGAGTGAAAATCATCAACAACGAATTACGATTTTGATGTTTCACCAAATTATTTAAATTAACATTGAAAGCGGAAAACTGGCCGACAATCAATTGGTCAAAAAATTAAGTTCATCACCGTAATTGTGTTTTTCTTTTTCGTGTCTGGCTTCACGTAGACAATGCTATATTTTCAATAACCGGCAGAACTCCTTTTCTTCTAGTTTCAAGACGTAGTACCTGACCTCAGTGAAGTTCACATCAAAAATACATTTTTTTCATTGATACTCGGCCTTTTCGAATGCAAATCTGGATTTCTTGAAATTGAAAACTGCTTAAAGCCATGTAGATTTAAAGAAGTTATACTCCTAACTGACTATTACGCATTTCCTTTAATGTAATTTTAGAGAATATCGCTCTATATGAAGCCGACATCCCTTCCTCGCTTGATGATTTTCTTTAATCTCCTCACCTGTCTACTTGACAATGTACCAACATCGTAAAGAGAAATTAGAAAATGATCGCTCTCGGAAATAAACGGCTAAAAAATGCTAAGAAAAGGTTTCACTTGAGTTATGGCTGGGTTACAATTCCTAGGCACGAATGTAACACGCAGGCATTCTGTAAGTTATACGTTACATTACAATTAGCGAAATATATTTCTCTACTCACTGTGAATATCATTTTCGTCCCGGCTTCCCTGTACGTCGTTCTCGTTTACTCTGAGGTAGAAGCCATGACTGCATTTTAAATGCTTCGATGACGACGTGTAGGGAGTGAAATGAACCATGTCGTTTGTTGTTGTTGTAAGTGGATTTGCGATACACTGAAGATATTTTGAGTGTAGTAGTCTAACTTAATTGCACACCTCGATTAATCGTGATTGACGCCCACCAAGTTAAAAGAATTTCGTTTCACTCACCCTTTGCATTTTCTTTTTGTTTGGAACGGCACGGGATTTTATCTTCTACATCGTCTCTTTTGGCCAGCGGTAGCTTATTGAAGAACTATCTTGCATCCTTGTTGGTACCAAACTTACACTGACGTGCTTAGCATTTGAGACGCCGTCTTAGACCTCGACAGTGAGAATTCCCTGGTGCCGAGACGGGATATGCCTTTTGCCTCTGTTTCAAAATGAGCTGCTCTTTGCCTCTGTTTCAAAATGAGGCTCGGCGCAAAAACTATGGCTATAGTCTATGAGCCCTCGACAACAACTCTTTATATGACAACAGGGCACGATCGCACACACGACATTTTGAAAGGGAAATTTTTCCTTAAACGATACCTAAGAAAAAAAATTTCCTGACCGCTCATGAAGTATAATCATGAGCGAAAGTCAACTGGCTGGGCCTCGTCGACAAGGAGCTCATAGAAAACCTAGGGACATTGTCCAATTATTAACGCTTACTGATGGCCTTTGTGTATCATCAAATATTTTCTTATATGTAAGTTATCGGTGGAGGTGGCTACCTTGAGACGTGGGTATTTCCTTTTAGTGTCTCGCTTTACAAACGTAGCCCTATTTTTGAATAAAAGTCGAAGTTTCCTTCCTTTAAGTTTTAAGGCGACAATTACATGTAAAGGACTTGTCATTGTAATTTCATATTGGGCTTCTTCTACATGCTATGAAAGCCTCGTTTTTGAAACTGAAAAATGCGTGAGTAATGGGAAAAGGAAGTATATGTTAAATGAGATGATAGGAAAGTAAAAAGTCTACTGTAAATATGAATTTTACAAAAAAAAAAAATACAAGAACCTTTTCAGCAAATAAGTAAAATCAGGCAGGGTTTGCAAAGTTTCAAATACCGTTGCAAATAACTAAATATATTCTTTACCCCGTTCTTAATAATTGGAAGGTGGAAGTCATTGTTGGAGGGGAAAAACTTTCAGTCTCGTTTCAAAAACGAGGCCAAATTTGTCTCAAAATAAACATGGCACACCTTAATATAATATTTGTATATTTTATTTTAGAAACGAATATTCAACCCGCGTTCACGTTACGCAAGAGCGGAAATTCACTTTAACACAAGGAATGAATTCGATTTCCATTCAACTTTCAAAATATAGTTTTTGCCAAGGCATTATATTCTCTTGCTTTCACTCAGAACAATGCGGAGAAATGCGAAATTTATTGCGCAATAAGATTCGTACTTCCATGACTGTCTTTACTTTAATCCACTTCTATCGTTCTCACGATTTATCATCTTCCCTTGCTAAAGGATTTTTGCATTTTGTCACGTGCTGTTCTACAGATTAAATCAAACCCTCTTATAATATAATAATACCTTAGAACTTCTTCAAATATCAAGGGTGGATCTAGGGGGAGGGTGCAAGGGGTGAACAATTCCCCTTTCCCCCCCACCCGTCTGAGATGAAGACCCCTTCCTATTCGCTTTTAAAATTTGTTGACCTCATTAGTCAGTTACGCCATTCCCAATTAGTGACGCACCCCTCCAAAGAAAAATTCTGGATCCGCCCATGAATATCATCTCTTTTACTTATACTCTAGACCAACTAAAATAAAGTTATTGCGCTATTAGCATTATCAAATGCACCAAGAATTCAGTATCCAGCGGAAAATCCATTAACAGATTAAACTCTTCTTGATAAAAATTCCACGGCTCTCTGGCCGGACGCAGTTTTGGACCCAGGCTTTGCTCTGCCATCGTTTGTCAGTGCAAGAAACCAGCCTGCGTGAGGCTTAGACTCAAATGAACTGTAGCCATTCGTGTTATGACGTTCTTTAAAAAAACAATCTTCCACCAAGGAGCTCTGTTGAAAGTTAAGGACATAGGTTAAGGTAAATGATCTAGATTCGATCGAGCGAGAGAGCGAGCACGCGAGTGAGTGAGTGAGGGAAGAAACGAAGGAAAGGAAGCTGGGTGACTGCGAGCGCATGCATCAGTTCGCGCGCGTTGCGTGCGTGTATGACTAAATCCTCATTGGCATTAATCATTGACATCATTGATACTTACGTAGGTCAAGAGGTTTCCTTTACTGTCCATCCCGATATATCTATTAGATACTTCTCCTCGTAACACAATTTCCCCTGGGGCAACAGATATCATTTCAAGGGTGGCTGCAAATCAATTTTAGAATAAAGATTTCTCTGTCAACGGTTCTGGCAAAACGAAGTCACAGATAAATGTAAGTTGGCAAATTTGGGTGTACTTCAGCGTGACCCCGTTTGGCAGCTTATGTGTGTACATCTTTGCTAGCTTTCCAATGCAACCAGATCTTAAAGTTTATCTTGATCCTTACTTCAAAGCGCTGTCAGACAAGGAAACTCTTCTCAAAATTCTTTTGCGATACAATTAAGTTGCCAAAGAAATTGCTTAGCGTGTTGAAAACACCCTTAAAAGAAGAGAACATTCATGAAATATGCAGCAAGCGCTACAAGCCCAAATCTTAGCACGGAAATCTTTGGAACTGCTTATGCGCGGTGTTTTCTTATAAAATTTGTATTTATTATATAAAAATATAAAACAAGTAGAATCCATGATATGTTGCTGTGCGTCTGTTCAGTAATAGATCACAGATGACGTCAAATGTGGTAAGGAGATCAGTGCACAAGCGGCC
The DNA here is from genome assembly GCF_042242905.1 of Orbicella faveolata. Lineage (NCBI taxonomy): Eukaryota > Metazoa > Cnidaria > Anthozoa > Scleractinia > Merulinidae > Orbicella > Orbicella faveolata. Next base: position 11,707,738 of record NW_028301563.1, on the reverse strand, counting down.
AAATCCGTCGATCCGAAAAACTATTCACGCCCCTCAATTCACCTCTCGCAAGATATCAAGATATAGATCAAGGTCTGATAGCCGGTGTTAGGCAAACCGAAGCACTTGCGTTAGCCTTTTTTTTTTTTTTCCTTTTGGTTGTTTTTCTTTTAAAGGGGGAAAGTAAAAAAATTGCTAAATACCTAGGAAAAGAATTTGACGACAGACATTACCTCACTTTCTGGCTAAGGCCCTGTAGGGCAGGCCGTTTGTAGCAGTAAGCCAGACATAACAGCGTTTTGAAGTCACTTAACATTACAGTCAATCACTGATTTTTTTTTTTTTTTTTATATATATGAACTAATTCAAAACTTCTCGTCAAACCACTCGTCTGCAAAATTGTTTTGCCGCGCTTAGCAATCGAATTTTACCAAAATAACGTAATTGCAATCAGACTATATTGCAAATGACAAACACATATGTTTAAGTTTGAAAAAAAAATTATTTGATGCTTAATATTTTCACCGTTGCAACAACGCGACTTTAACTTGTCTTGCAAGATTGTCACGTGACTCTCTCAGAACCGGTGTGATCTTTTCCAGTCCAAAAGACGGCCGAGATGTAAACTAATTAAGGATCAATGTGGCCTTACACAAACTGGTATACCTGTTGAAAGCGTTTTCACCTAATTAAGATAAACCTTCCAAGTCATCATAATTCTCCGCAAATTCTTAAGGACTTTATGAAGAGAGAACTCCTTTCCCCTGGTTATTTACGTCGAATCTTCGACACAAGTTGTGAACAATACAAACCGGCAAGCATAAAATGATCCAAAATTAAAACTTTAAAACCATGAAGCCGGGCTAATTTGTTTATCCTGGTTTAAGCTCTGATCTCTCGTTAACGAACTTAGTAGGAACAATTGCACTCGTTGTTTAAGACCTGTTGGTTTACAGTTTGTACGATACATGTGTGTGTAGTGAACAGAAGAATTAAACTTACTATAAACATCACCGATTCGTTGTTGACTCCCCTCAACTGTGTCATCTGATACTCGCAAAAAGAACCCGTGACGGGAGATCAATTGCGTCTTTCGGGAGACGTTTGTTGTAGGCTGAAGAGAAGTCATGGCCGGCGCTGCGATCTGTACACAGTTTCAGGCAGGGCCTTTCACTTTCAAGGGTGAATATGCAAAGTTTATTGGTGCAAACCTAACAGATTCCTCTTAGCCGTCAAAGCTGCCCAATTCATTTTCTGTGCATTACTTCAATCACCAAAATAAAAACCCAGGCGCCTTCCCACGAAATTGTTTTAACCAGTATGTCTACAACCGTTTGCTGTAACCTTTAGTGGAAATTACAGTACCTTGGAAAACAATTAAGAGCTTTTCCTGCGTTGTCTGAGATAAAAGCTTTTCTTTTGATGCTTTATTTAAGGGTGGTTAATTTGCATGTTGCATCAGTTGATCAGTCATGCGTGCGAGTATTGGGACGGTGGAATTTCAATTAGATGTAAAAATAGTTCACAGATGACTGTGACTTTAAGAGGACACTTACTGTATCGTACATGAGTTGATATCGATGACATTACACTGATTTGCATGAGACTTCAGACTTGACAAGTGGTTTGAGCGATAAGTTAGGAATGTGCGAATCTGACGCTCTCCAGAGGCCGTGTGACGTCATAAAAGCATTATGTCAAGCGTTAGCAGGATGGGAGTGCCTGGGTAATAGTACTTCGTCACAGCTTTGCCTTTGGGTCTCTTTCTTTCTGAAATCTCTGTTAAAAATGGCTAGCTCCGTGAGCGGGCAAGATGAACCAAATACTGTGATGTGATTGGCTATCCTAGCGGGCAAGATGGCACTATTTGACCCGCTCGGAATTTTCGCTCTGTCCCGAAAGAAAAATTTCCCCGAAATCCATATAATAAATCCCTTATTGACCAGGCATGTTAAAAAAATGTAAAGTGTAATGTAAATCTTTTTATAGTGGCCATGCACTTAGCTATACAAGCACTAAGCTTAGCTAGTTTACAGGCATGCCAGTAAAACAAAGGAAACAAATATTTCAAATAAAGGTAACATAGTTAAAAATCCCAACTGGCAGGAGGCAGACCAGTTGGCTATTTAGGTCAAGATGGCAAAGTACGTTCGTTTGTTGCAAGTTTACCTCGACTCCGTGTCGGTCTATAAACATGAATGTCCAGCCATCTTGACCTCACGCTTGGTCAATAACCCATATTTATCAGTTAAATTTTCGGCGATTTCTCGGCTATCGGTTAAAACTTCTCAGTTATCACGAATTTCTGCAGATCTCAGATCTTTGCCATCAGTAATTAAAAAGTTTGACTAATTCTCAGTTATCAGCTGAGCCCCGTTATCCCCTCATACGCGCATGCGCACATTCCCCGATAGCGATCATGGCAAGTAACGGGAAAGTTGCGCGAATGGAGGTTTGGAAAGTGCTGAGCACAGCGTCGAAATTGAAAACCGTCAAGAAAACACAAATACAGGGAGCGGAAAAAGAACAAAGCATCAAATAAAAATGCGCAGAAAACATTCGGTCCATTAAGCGTCTTAGTCTCTCTATGTTATTTTAGCAGAGTGGATCACTTAATTTAATTTGATCCTCTGTACCCTGCTGAATTGATGGTTCTGAAACCAGTTGTCTCTGTTTGTTTGTTTCCTGTTTAGACTGGAACTTGTCGCGTTTTGATCATCGGAAGGACTTAGTTTAATCACACTAGATTGTCTGGATTATTCTATTTCGAATTAATTACCATAACCGGGTTAGGATTAGCGAGAATTTTGATTTCAGTTTTGTAGTTTTTCGCTGAGGTTTCCTGTTCATGGATTGTCTAGATCAAAGGAGCTACGTCACGGTTTGTGCATCTTGAAAAGTTTAACCTAAAATTTTTCAAGTTCGTCGTTTGTAATCCGTGTCAATCTTGTCTTTCCTTAACTATCCTTGTCCACTTATGGTTTACTATTATTTCTTATGTCTTTTTTCACCTTAGTAAACTAGTATTTTCAGGTTTCATTCAATTTAAAGGTAATTTTGTACGTGCCCAAAATGACACAAAATACCATGACTGAAATCCTTTAAGGGAAGCTTTTTCGAGTTAATTATCAGGGCAGGGTCGTTCAAAGCCCGGTTAAGCTAACCCAGGATTAGCGAAAATTTTAATTTCAGTTTTGCAACTGTTTTGCAACTTGTCGCTGACGTTGTCTGTTCATATTGTTTGCCCTTCAGTTTTGAATTGGAATAATCTCAATCTATACAAAGCATAAGCAGTGAAAAACATTTTTATACAAAAAAAGATTAATACATACTTCGGTTAACTTTTAATCCTGGGTTAACGTTTAATAGCTGGCTTTCGAAGCCGTTTCTTCTATAAAGTAGTTAGGACTGGGAAGACGGTGTGAGTGAAATTTGATAAAAGTAAATGAAGAAAGCAGTAATTTATAATCAAACGGCGATCTACAGTTTTGCCATCTTATTTTAAAACTAAAAAGCAATGTGAACAAAACTGTTTGACACCATTTTTTTGCTTCCCTCTTCAGTCAGGAAGCAATGTCTTAGCACTTCATTGACGGCCGAAGCTTAAACTAAGAACCCAGTGATATGGTCTCAGGCAGGGGAGATCAACTTCAGCCTCTCTCTGAGGCAACTGCAGTATCGAGAGTTTATATGTGAAAGCGTAGTCCCTGTAGGCCGAGTCAAAGTTGACCCCGCATGATTATTCATAACGCTTATTGAACAATTAAATGTGCAAATATCCCTCTTTCTTTGAGTTTCCCTCGGTCATTCGATCAAAGTGGGTTTTGTCGAGTTAATTTTCACTTCTTTGATACGAATTTCTCCTTTAAATCCTAAATCTAGGCATTACCTGACACTCGCCACGCCAGGAGTTGTCTCGGTTAGGCGAGCCAAAGCGTTTATATGAAGAAAAGTTGTCCCGCTTGTCAGGGTTACCCTACCTGCCGAGACGAGACAACTCGCCCATCCTCTTGTAAACGGTTGGTTGAATTTTGCAAAGAAATGAGCTAAAAGTTACCTCTGCCAGGGTAACTCGGGAAGAGGGTTGTCTCGGGTATCCGAGACCATATAAATGGGGCCTGAGGAAGTAACGTAATTTTTCGTTTCAGAAGAGTAAGCCACGCTAGTTTTAGTTCTGGGTGTTGAAGCGAAACAATAAATATTGAATATTGCTTTTATATCATAAAGGAAAATTGAGTATTGCTTCAAGATCGTGCGTTAAGGATTGAATATATAAATGTACTTCGTTTTTCAACTCAGAAACAAAGAATTTCTGTCAATGCAAAACAAATCAAGACGACATAAGCTAACACGAAATACAGATCATTCATGAACTTCTAATTCGGAAAATCACTTGTTGTGTTCGACAGAACGCAGTTCTAATCGCGTAGTGCATGAAAATTCGAGATCTGTGTATGTATCTATCTGGGGACACTAATTTGGCCCCCACCCCCCACCCAAAACAAAAGTTTTTCAGGGCAAATGACGTCATCTCTTTGTTCATCCATGTACTTTCTTTCGAGTGTTGCGCAATACTGTGTACTTTCGAGTGTCGAGGCAGCTTATTGTAGACTGTAGTGGATACTGAAGTTGGTTATTTTTAAGTTCGAAGTCAGTGTTAATGGCATTTGAAAACCTTGCAGACATGTCTTCACGAAATGTGTAAGACTTTTCGAGGCAGCTTATTGAAGACTGCAGCGGATAAGTTATTTATTTAAAGTTCGAAGTCAGTGTTAATGGCATTTACAAATCTTGCAGACAAAGTCTTCACGAAATGTGTACGACTTTACGTACGAACAGAAAGATGCAGTTTGGCTGCGTGTTGTGTACCCTCTTCTCTTCGACAAAAACCAACGCTGCTTTCTGCTGAATAAATCAAAGGAGGAAATGTGTAGTTTCAGTCTCTCGCCTAGATTTCTGTGCACAAAATGTGTAGCATAAACCCAACGCGCGACAAAAGTGTTTAAACAGAGGAAAGCTTTCAACTCCAACAGGATTGCTTTGATACACAAACATGTCCTCCGTTTCATTGTTTCGGAAGTGAAAATGCCCTGAAGCTGTTACCCCAAAGCCAAGGCGATTCAAAGTCGTGTTCGTAAACAAAATAATTGCCCTAGTTTTGGTAATAAAAGCACGCCGTCTCGCATACTGACGGAACAAACATGATTGGTGTCGATTTACACGGTCAGTATAAAACACGCTCTGGGGACTGCTGACTGCTGACTGCTGACTGCGGACTGCGGACTGCAGACTACGGACTACGGACTGGGTATAAAACATGAACTTAGGTATAAAACGCGGACTAAACATTACGGACTGGGCATAAAACGCCGACTCAGGTATAAAATGCGGACTGCGGACTAAGTGCGGTCTACCGACTGCAGTCCATGTATTTTACTGACCGGTCGTAACTAATATCACATAATACATGTATAAACGAGAACATACCCTCTCGTATGCACGTGCTATGAAATCATTTCATTTATTTTCACCCCTGCTGAAGGGAGACCAATTTTACGCCTATCTAAAAGCTCAGGCACAAAATACTTTCCCTAGAATTTTTGGTTTTTTAACATACCAAACCTACGAAAACTCGAACGCACTCTTTAATCTACGTTTTCTACTAGTCTTAACAATTTACTGGTAACCATTTATACACCTGAGCGAAGAGAGGCCTTGGGAGAGTGAAGAGTCTTGCCCTGGAAAAACACAATGACCCCAAGCAGGGCTCGAACCAGGACCGCTCGATCCGAGTCCAGCGCACTAGTGCTTCTCGTCACCTTTCTATACTCAGCCCGTTATCACTAAAATATAACTGAACGTTTCTCTTTAATATTTATTGTTTCTCTAGGCAATCTTGGAGTGCCCATGATCTACTTTTTACTTTGTCACGTGAATCTATACTATAAACCAATTCAATTCACTAAACTCCTGGAGCTGAAAGCTCGAAGCACAAAAATCACATTTTACATAAATCTAGCCTTAGTAGCTTTAAGTATCACGGTAACACACGATGTGCCCGGAAGATAACAGTCATCCGTGAATATTCCTGTTAATTCTTAGCAAATTCAAATTCTAAAACTGTTTCAGACAATTTTACAAAAAATGTTTAAAAGGCGACACCTTTTCCAGAATTTCGGTTTATAAAAATCATATAAATTTATTCATGGGTAAAGGTCCTAGGCGACCTTGACGATCGTTAAATGAATTGATCAGTCTTTCGATCAATTTACTTGGACACGTTCCTGCTCAAGTTTTACTTGTACTACAGGGTTAATTGGAGACTCCTACAAAAATTAAACGGCTAAGTTTTAGGACATATTTACAGGTTAACTTTTTGAAGATATAAAATACCATACTGTTTCAAAATTTCTTTTCAAAAACTAATTATATTCTGTTTCTCATTTGGAGTAACATAATTGCCTTTTACATTGTCACATGTAGGTCTTTTATGAAAATGTTCGACCTTTCCGAAGCACTGAGTGTAAACTTAAATTCTTAGCGACAGCTACACTATACAATAAATTCTCAAATTGAAAAGTATTAACACTTTGCGTGAAAAATATATTATCAAAGCACCCGTCTTTTGGAATGTTTTGCAAAGACTTTGTGTAGCACTGGAAGCTAAAACGGACTATTTGTCAAATCAAAAAATTGGGAAACGTAAAACTTTAAGCTACTTCTGAAAGATAACATCTCAGCATTCCAAGAGGTTATACAGTGGAATCCCGTTACTATCACTACAACTACATCATAATATTGTGGTCGAATTCAAGGGATTCTTTGAAGAAATTACAGGAAAATGACTGACTAAGCATTTTTTTCTGGTCAAAAAAAGTGCGCGTAATAATGAGTTGATCGCACTGACGGAGTGGTCTTGAGGCGGGCTTCAACTGACGTTGATGTTAGAAGTTACGCTTTTAAACTTATTTCCTAGTTGTATAATACCTGTGCTACACAATGTACATGTTAAAATAACATGAAGTTCTTCAAACGCAGTCTTTCCTTCAGTTTTAAGAAGTTGCAACATTTCATTGTTTCCTCAGGAGTTTCTTGAGTCATGTATCGCCACAGTGAAGCGGTCTAGCCTTGTTAACCTGTGAGAGAGGACAGTGTATGTAACAAATAAACGAGTGGCAGAAAATGTCACTGACAAGATAGATTTGCCACTGACGAGTGTACATATTTTGTATAAAGAAGATTTCATTGAGACGAATAACTTGTTGACAGTCCAAACTAAACCAAAACTTCTTAACAATAATAAGGAAAAAGATACTAGCCATCAGAAGCGCTACTATTCACATAGGATTGGCACCAAATCGTTGATTCAGGGATTTGCTTGTAAAACGAGTGTTATCCCTAGATGGTTGAACTTTGCTTCCAGTTCAAGAAAAACTATGAAAAATGTTGATAACAGGGGCCAGTTGATCAATGGGCAGATAACGCTATCCACCGGTTAAATCACTATCCAGTGGATCACTTTTGTTTATGTTTGTATTTTCTGATGAAAATTAAAATAATCGTCTTCGTATATACAGAAAGTACATTGGACTTCTTTTCGTTCCTCTGATAAACGTTTAAGAGCAGCTTCGCCTAAATATCAACTAGACTTGGAAATTGCGAAAAAATCGAATTTCTTCAAACTCGCCCAGAATGAAGCCCTACGGGCACTAGCTACAAAAATATTGTTTTAACTTCGATAAATCAAAAATGATTTTTCTGCGCAATTTTTTCGTTTCGATGCCCCAAATCAGCCAAAATCGATCGAAAATGAGCGGCATATTCAGAGGCTCGTAAACTCAAAAGTAAAAATCTTCATAACAAATTGATTGCACGTTGTATTTGTACTTCCTTTCTTGTATACTTAGAGCTAAACAGATCGCGATTTGATTAGAACTAAAATATTTGACGATTTTTCAAAATTAACGACCCAAGACAGCTAAACGAGAGGTCTACATTTAGCCTATTTTGAAATGCTAAAACGGCGTTCTGGTACACGGCTTTTCCCTAAACGACTAGTTTGGTCTGAAAGAGCATTGTTTCTTCTTTAAATTAGTGAAATAAAATTTTTGGGTAAATAAAATCGCGAGCGCTGAGATGGCGAACTAACTGCAGCACTTCTCCTGAAAACGTGACCTTTGACCCAAGACTTCTCCCACGTATGAAATTTATAACTTCTTTCCAGGAGTGGTGTAAATTATTTCCGGTTAACCTCTACATGCGATTACCCTTAAATGTCTTGTGTAAAATGAATTGATATTGGACCTTAAGAGCAAACTTCGCCACCATTGAAAGTCTTACCATGAACTATTCGCCACATTTTTTGAACAAGAGCTTCGCACTGCTTCTCCCAGCTGAAAGTATCTTCGTAACTTGTTCGCAGTCTTTGAATCTCTTGCAGCCGCTCTGCTCGGTCTTTCAGGCGGACGGCTGCGATTGCCTTGGCCCACTCTTTAGGCTCGGCTGACTCCACCACAAATGGCTTGCCTAATGGTAACGAACGCAGTGCATCTCCAAAACCCGAGTTTCCACTCACAAGAATGGGAAGACCAGCAGACAAGGCTTCCAGCGCAGTCAGTCCAAAACCCTCCGTCCTGGACGGCATGATAGCAAGGTCGACCTCGCAAAATAACTCCTTCAATCTCTCTTTGTTTTGCACAAATTTCCTGACGACCAGTTGATCTTTAGAGATTCCACATTGTATTAAGTTTTCTGCGACGTGCTGTTCTTTTCCATCTGGTGCGCCCACAAATATCAAACGGTATGAATTGTCCTTCAGTTCAACTATTGCTTTAGCAGCAATGTCATATCCTTTGAGACTGAAGTCTTCTTGATCACCGCGGCCAAAGATCAGCAGCCTAAAGTTCTTGCTCTCCTCAGTGGCTTTCCTTACGACTGAAAATTCTCTGAAAATACCAGGAGTCAGCTGAATGACATCTTGGTGTTCTTCGCAAGATCCCAGGTAAGCAGTGTAGGCGTCCTTCAACTTGGGTCCAACAGCTACAACAAGATTTGCTAACTTGCACAAGTCTACCTCTGTTCTGTGCTTCTCTTCACCTTTGGAAATCGCCTTTGAATAGTTCTTGTACATTCCCAGTTCTTCAGGCGCAGTATGCACTACCTGGACCCACTTACAACTGTGCGATTTTTTAATGACTTGGACTTGTTTACCAAGCTTCGCTCCATGACCCAGAACGATGTCAATGGCAAGGTCTCCGGGTGGGACAATCAAACATTCAAGGGAGTCGTAGCCCACGAGTCTCTCTGCTTCTCTAATGGCAATGTCGTGGCTCTTGGCGTCTATCCTTTCTTCTTCAGAACAGGCTGACGGTGGGACTAATAGAGTGACTTCTACTTCCATGTGTTCTGCCAGCTGGAAGGCAAGCTTTCTGTTTACGGTTGACAATCCTCCTTTTTTCGACCTCCACTCACTGCCTAAGAGAGTTACTTTCAAAGCTCTTTCGGACGTCCCTGGATTATCTTGTGCTGGCTCGCCCTGAGATGTGCCGGCTCCAGAGGAAAGACATAAATCCTACAAGAAAATGAAAACATCTTAATAAAAATGCATCGCAGCCAATTTTCTCGGTATATATTGTAAGCGGGCATGAAATGCACTTCTCTTGCAATGTAAGACTGCATCACTTTTTTTTTCCAACTTGGTTTATTTGGCTGCGCGTCACGAAAGCCAAAGTGAACACAAATGAAGGTAAAAGTTAACTGCGGCAATTTCATCGATGGTTTGCCAGATGTGAACAAGACAGGGGAATCCATTACTGTTGATCGCGACCTTAACAGATCTTTAGCTGTTTGAATAACTGTCACATCCTTCCTTTCGAATGCTACCCTAATGGCAAGTAATGGTGACGACTATCTAATAATTATTCGCCAAAGGCGAAGTGAACATTGGTGAATATTCACCGAGACGAAGTCGAAATGAATATTCACCAATGTTTACTGAGCCTGAGGCGAATAACTGTTTTAGTATAATTTTCAGAGGTGAATATTAAGGCCTACAAAATAACGTACTAAAACATAAAAACACAGACGCAATTGTTCGTGAGCATACACGTATGCAGCCCTAGTTTTAACGTTTACATCAATAGTCAATCAATTTACTCATCGAGTTCGGCAGTAAAACAAACGAGCGAAACACTACGAAAAATAAATTCATCTAGCACCTTCGTTTTATCGTCATGCATTTACGATTCATAAAAGCCTTGAATACGAGTTCTTGAAAAGATTTTTGGTCCAAGGGCGACAGCAGCCATTTTGAAAATTCTCTATCCTTTCAAATACCCTGGACTTGGAGTGATGTCTTTCGAATAAATGAAAACTTCATTCAGCAACTGTCCGCCATGTTTACTTGCCGAGATGGCAAAGATGGCGAACTTAGTAACCAAGCTCTAGCGGGGTGACTATAGCGTCATATGATGAGCTTTTCGACCAATCAGAATGTTCAATTATTATATTTACCTCTGGAAATTATACTAATTATCGATTACTCCTCGAGCGCGCGTTCGATATGCGATGCTAGGGAGTTTCAGAAAACCACGACGGCAACGGCAACGGGAACGTCGCTAAACAAAAAGGTTTAATGGGCAGAACAACAGCTGTGCACGTGCGTTATAATTCTTGGTACATTTCTTTGCCGTCCTCTGGAAAACAACAACGTAAAATGACCAAATTTCGCGTTGTTTGGAGAACGTGAACGACAACGGCTAATTTTTTAAATTTATATTCCGAATTTAACACTGTGTTCCATATTCAGTTTCGAGGTAATTTTGACAGTGAGAAACAAACTAAATGACTTTAGGGTATCTCGAGATTCGTAGGTAAAATATTAGTTCATTTTTTTTAATCGACGTAGCGCGTAGCGCCGAGTTGGCTATAATCGTGTAATATCCAACAAGCGCGAGTGGAATAATTGTTTTATTAAAAACGCGACCAAAATATAGAAAGCTAAACTAAAATAAAAACGCTCAGAAAATCACGCGTACACTTACCGTATTTGTAGAGCATGGTATAAGAGCTCACAACCCATGATGACTAAGCCAATAAAAACTCTCGAATTGCATTACCCAACGATCCAGTTCTTAATAATAGATGATGGTAGATAACACCTCTTGCGTTTGTTTTGTAACACCCATGCTGAACTACTATGTCAACCACTGGTGTTATTACTTGTCAAATACATTACTTTTTATTCATAAATCATACCTGGCTTGTTCTTTGTGGGTACCAGTTTTCCAGACCACGAACTGTGAGTACTTTGCCACTGAAGCTTTTCATGCAGATCAAGCGTTCTCCTTGTTTTATTTCAAGGAGGTGCAAACAATCTTCGTGTGTGCACAAGGTCTGGCTGTGGTTTGCACACACTTGACGTCCCTGCAGACAGTAGGGGCATGCAACACAGAACTCGTATCGCAGATTACCAAGGTACCGAAACTGCTTCAACAAATCTTGTAAAGTGTCTTCCACAAAGGATCGCACATTTCTTGCTGTTTCTGGCGATGTCGAAACTGGAACTGCTTCCTCTTCAGTTCTTTGCTTGAGGGAAATCTTGATGAACTTCTTTTTGCAAATCAGAATCATATCATGTATTATTTGCCGACCAACAACAAACCAAGCTCCATCTCGGTACAGGTTTGGGGGTTGTGCGGATCCAATCTTGGAACACCAAGATATCGATCTTGAAACAAACTGAGAGAAGAATCCATGTGGAACAAAACCATCCACAAAGTGAAGATACAACGGGCAAGGATCGGTGGGCGATGGCTCCAGTTCACCAAGGTCTTCAGGTGGCGACTTAAGCTGAGCGGGTACAAAGTACTTCACATCAGTTGGCGAAGCTGAGAACTTGGCAATCAAACCAAATCGCTCCATCATGTCCAAGATGTCTTCCTTGACAAGGCCTTGCTGAACGAATTTGGAAAATACACGATCGACAAGTTCCATGCTCAGGACACCGCTTGTCTCTACCTCCCGCCAGTACTTGGATTCTACGGGATCCTAACAGCAAACAAAAAACAGTCTTACGTTCCACAATTACTTTTCACTGAAGCAAAGGAAGATTTATGAAACCGAAGCTCAACATGTCACGAGCATGTGACAAGAGAAAATCTGAGTCCCCGACGGCATTTGAACCCATTACCTCCCATATATCAGCTGAGTGCTATAACCATTGACCTATGGCGAAACTCATGGTTAGCGAGGCCATAATTATACTACAATTCTGAGGGATTATTTTTACAACCCTGATGGACCTTGCGTTCTGTAATTTGTCTCATGTTCACTAGCACCAGTTAAAGACCAAGAGAAATGAAACGGAAATCGCCTCTCGTAAAAATTTATGTCACTGAGGTATGATGTATCTTAAGACTTCAGCCCGCACTTTACAGGTCCGTCTTTCATAATCTGCCTTAATCTTGCTAAATTTAACTATCCCGGCAGCTTTTTGGTTTCACCACATTTTAAGCTATTACTTTGAGACTTACTTTCTTTGAACGTAGTTTTAATCTAGGGCAAATAGCTACTTTAGTAACTTACACCGCTAATGCGCTCTCCTTCGCCCAGAGGAACAGACCTCATTTAAAAACTGTCCTCAATAAAAATATACGTAGGTCCATATGACCACGAGTTTGCTTGGGGAATACGCTAGGCGTTTCGTATAGAATATAGGCCTTTTAAGTGCTAAGCATAACGTCTTCGTACCGCTTTGTTGAAGGGTGGTATGGTTATCAGCATCTTGAATAGCTCAATTAACCATTGCGCCTTCAGTATGACTGTGCTGCGGTGCTTTACAATCATTCCGAGGTCATGATAAAACTGTAGCATGGCGTAGAACTGGTCTTAATCCTCAATAAAGCACACTTCTTTGGCATACGTTTGAAGTTGTTCCACATTCATGTGATACACATTCTCAGCTACCAAAGCTTCAACGACCTTTTCGAAGTTGAACCACCTAAAGAACAATCAAACAAAATAACTAATCAGCTTCGAAAAGTATTCAAATATTAAACATTTCCCCCTTAAAATTTTTAAAAACAAAGTTAAACATAACATCTTACAACCATATTGCCAACATTCACCTGAAACTTACTAGTCACTTATTTATTGCTAATTTACTTTATTCCTAGGTATTTAGTGATTTAGGGATTTGTTCCCGCCGCTTACTTATTTATTTATATTTTTCATTTTCCCCTTATTTTGTCTCCTTACTGCCCCTCCACCCCCTGAAGCTATAATGCCAACCAACTTCTTCATATAAAATAATTAATACTATTTCATTTCACTCAACTCGATTAGCTTTTAGTTATTCTGAGTCAATTTAACTAATTTTCTGTTTCAATTATCTTTCTTTTGTTACCAAGAGTTTTTATAGTTTGGTAATAAAGTGTACGCTTTATTGAAATCTCCTAACGGAAGAAAAAAGATGACATTCCAAAACATGGGCTTCGAACATTCCATGAAAGGGATAATTGATAGTTTCCATGGGAAAATTTCACAGAAAAAATCTTGGGAAATGCTATATGTTATCAAGATGACATATAAATGGAAAATTCCCATCGAAAGATTTTTACGGATATTTTCCCTGTAAAATTCGAAAGAAAGTACACAAAAAATCTCCATGTAATACTTCATAGAAATTTTAAGTTTAATCAAATGTAAGACATGGCTCGTCAAAAATCCTAGTTTCTCGATAAGAACACGCAATTCTTCTTTAATAAACTCATTGGAGAGCATTTCCTTGCTTCTCTCCACTTATATAGCCTAAATAATATCCTCGATATTTCAACGAATGTAGTTGCATTAAAATATATACCTTCCAAAACCTCTTTCCAAGAATAGTATCATATTTTCTGTATTAAATGTCGGTTCTCTGGGTTAAGCTATAATGGCTAAATACATGGCTGTCCAAAATGACAAACAAAATCCCTTGCTAATAAACTCAAGGCTAAAAAAATGCAGCAAAAACTAAATGTCGGGTCTACGTACAAGTCCAAGTTTGAAATGAACGCCACGGCGTTTAACCGAGAAAGTACGGTCAGTGCAAAGTAATGAAAAGATTGAGGGAAAATGGAAACACTAGTTGTGCTAATGTGATAAAATGATGTCAGATAAACAGACAGATAGACAGACCCTAAATATACTACACTACCCCTGTGTAGAACTACGAAGTGCACGGAAGAACAAAAATGAAATACATAAAAGGAAAGAGACATTCACCACCAATTTAGTTGCAAAGAAACCCAAAAAGGTCTCAGTGGGAGATCATAGCAATTGAATCCTTTTTACAGGCCTCTTGTGCAACGGTTGTTATCGCAAAGGTGTGAAGATCTCTTCCTCTTGCGATATCACTTTACTTGACTGGTATCCTCTGCCCCATGTATGGCTCCTCCCTCAAAACATCCATAATTTTGGTCCGAAGAGCATGAATTCCATCACCACTACCAACATCAGTGTCACTCCCTCGCCCTGCAAATTACAAATGGCAACAAGACCCTAAGCTGTAAAGCATCCAAACAAATTTAAGCGGCAGTTCCTAAGTGAATGGCAGTTGTTACAGATGAGCTCTTATTACCTGTGTCTTCTCTACACACGTGTGCTGATTTGTGCTACTTTCTGCTACAATTCGAGAGTACGGCTCAGGAAAGATATTATTAAACAAACATACTCTAAAATTCATGGTCCCTTAAACCAAACCAAAAATGAACCTTTTGAGGTATCTTAGGCAGAGGATGTAAACAATGTAAATCTTTTCAAGGCTATCTTTACCGCAAGACATACACCTAATGTATTAAGAGTCCCTGTCCATAAAAATGGAAAATAACTCGGCAAGGGTCGAAAATTCGATTTCGCTCATATTCTCATGGTAGATAGGCTAGCGCATGACAAAAACTACTGGATAGTTTTTTTGGCAAAATATCCTTTTATTTCAAAGAAATATGCAAATCACCAACTTCCGTTAAAATCGTCATTTGACGCACCATTTTGTTAAACAAGTTTGAGAGCCTCGCATGCAAAACCACATCATTCTTCCGTCTTTAAAACACTCAAATATTTTTGTGCAATGTTTAAATGTGTACTGGGTTGGTTTTAGGGAATGTTGCGTTGTCTTTTTGGGTGCAAAATAATTAAATTTCGAAGACATGTACTTCAATCACTTAAAAGTATTTCGGGTATATAATTAATAGACGTGTATTTGAATAATCACTCGTCATGCACCTTCAGTTTCAGACTCTTATCTGCCATCGCCCTTTCCAAAACAAAGTGTTTAAATTTTGAGTGGCCGCTGAATAGGGGTAAAGACAATAATGAAACCCTTATCGGAACGACCAAATGGTGGCCGCAGAGGTAACCGGTCAATAGGTGTTTTATTTACAATATTTTACTGACAATTGACAACAGTCCTCTATTTTCTGTTACAAACATACCAATGCCTCGCCACTAGGCAGACAAAATACGCCAAATAAAATGGCATGGCCAGGGCTATTTACTCACGTAATTACTAATTAAATTTAGTCTGTTTTCCTCATGAATTAGACACGTTGTGATTTCCTATATTTATTTCAGCTAGTTCTTGCCTTATTGATCTATAATTTGGTTCATGGCGAAACATCAAAACGTACAACAAACGTGATTTGGACCGAGGCCACGTACACTATAGAATACGATTATATAAATATACACATATTATTATATATATGAACAAACAGATGAACAATGATTAAATTGTTTCATTTATCCTGAGAGTGCTCTATACAAAATGGATCAAAATGTGCAGCATATGCCGTAACAGCATTGCGTGACGAACAAATCACGGCTGTAAGATTGTGCTGCGCCGACACGCTTATCAGCAATGGTCAGCAATCGATCAAACGTATTATTTTGGCGCAGTGCAAAACAAGCAACTATCTACAAATGACTCAGTCGTTTTTGACTTAGATGCAGTGATGTTCATATGCGCAGAAAGATGGTCACAGATTCATGGTATTCGACCAATAATAGGTTGACAGTTGGCGATGTACAACGGCGTTAACCTTGTGTAAACAAAAGCAAACTTCTGCTTTATGTGCGACGAATAGTGAGAGATCGACTAGAAACACGTCAAATCGGCTTTGGACCTGCCTTTTGCAACAAATAAGGTTAGAACATTTCCAAATTATCAGCTCTGTGTCTATTTCAACTTATTATAGGTCAAGTCATGTGGCGCATTCTAAAATATACGTCTAACCCGTAAATTGAAATTTGACGACGGATGGTCAAATATTTGCATTTTTGACGTACTTTGATAAGCTCTCGCGTCGCTCACAATCATTTGCCCAAAGAAATTTTTACAGGAATCTGTAGATCATCCTTCTGCGATTCAACCACCAGAAGCTTAATCCATTTGAAGGTTTCGCACATGGTGAAAATTAATTATATACACGAAATACTTTTAAGTGAATGAAGTACATGTCTTCGAAATTTAATTATTTTGCGCCCAAAAAGACAACGCAACATTCCCTAAAACCAACCCAGTACACATTTAAACATTGCACAAAAATATTTGAGTGTTTTAAAGACGGAAGAATAATGTGGTTTTGCATGCGAGGCTCTCAAACTTGTTTAATAAAATGGTGTGTCAAATGACGATTTTAACGGAAGTTGGTGATTTGCATATTTCTTTGAAATAAAAGGATATTTTGCCAAAAAAACTATCCAATAGTTTTTGTCATGCCTTAGTCTATCTACCATGAGAATATGAGCGAAATCGAATTTTCGACCCTTGCCGCGAAATTAAGAATTTGTCTGATTTTTACAGGCAGGCACTCTTAAAACTGTTCCCTCCATACAAAACAACGTCAATTCTAAGAAAGGCATGGCCAGTATTTAAAGAGATCCTTGTTTTACCAATTTGCTTTACTGATGGATTTAATGAAGAAACCAAATGCAGACTTAAACCTGAATTAGCTAATAGTCATATCTAAAATGTCTGTTTATTGTAATCTGAAATGTTTTATTTCAATCAGTGGTTCAGCACAACAAAATTGTTTATCTCTTTTAGGCCTTTGCGCAGGCTTGACAAACAAATTCTTCATCTTGCGTAACAATGACTTATCGCCCAGCCCGGTGTTGTCAATGCTGAAGAATGGCCGGATAACATGCTTCTCGTATTCCTTACCAGATATTTCCTGCTGTATTTTTGATGTCGTAGCCTTGATATCCTCAACTGGTTTATCAGCATGAGTGCCAACAATGAACACTGGAGGTCGGAGATATGGCAGCATGCCGCCTGAGTTGCTAACCATTTCCTTTCCTGTTGGTCTGATACTGTGGATTGTTACCAGCCATGACAGCAGATTCTCCAGATTTGTTTCGTTGTTTGGGTTTTCCAAATATTTATCACGTGTTCCTTGTCTAACACAGGGCTGGGCTGGGGCGTCTAGTGCCTTGCTGAGGTTGTGCACCAGGACATAAACTGCTCGTGATGACAGGAACACAGGGTGAGAAGCGTAGTACAGGTGCTGTCCGGCAAAATCCCACAAATCTACAGTAACTATGGTTTCTTTCTTGTCATCAGCATTTTTAGCGTCACCGTGCACGCCTTTAAGCATGTTCCTCAACCTCAGATACGCATGTTCTGTGACGTCATCTGGAGGCGAGGTTGCATGCATCATTAATGTTGAATTTCTACTTGAACTTACACTGCTGTCATCTGGGAGGTCATCAACGGTATTGTTTGTTACAGCTTGCACTTGCATTTCACTCTCTGGCGGGGAAATGGTTGAGTTCTTGAGATTGCCAACATTTTCAGGAACCTAAAATGGAGTTTTTAAAAGAGGTAGCATTTTCGTTTCATTAGGACCTGCTTATTCCAGTATCGATAATTATATCTGAGAAATAGTGTAGGATTACTGAAAAAGCACTGTCACATTTTTGCCCACAGGAACTCACTTTGCATTGTAAATGAGTCTACCTTATCTACCTAGTCTGACTACAATTCAGTCAAAGCCCAAATATTATGTATACTAGCTCCTTTTTTATGTACCGTAATCCTGTTTCAAAAATGCCCAGTTTTATGCTCTTAGAAGATAGGTACACGAGTCGCGTCCTGTGGCGCCACACAACAGCTTCAACCGTGCTATGGTGCCGGGGTGTGCTGTCAAAGTACGTTGCAAATAGTCAATCAGGAAGTAGATATCAGTCCTATGTCTGGGACGTTACTCTTGGCCTATCAGTGTTACTCAGCATTGTTTTACACTGATCACTCCTCGACCTCTTACATGTAGGTACTAATGATCTTCAGCCACCAAAAGAGATTATATATGGTCGCTTTTAGTGTCGTTTTCAATTAACATCGACAATACCATTCACTTTTAAACTAGAGTCGCCCGAGACCTCAACGTACAAACCTGATTCATTTCCAAGCTGTTCTTGCCCACCTCCATTGTTGATTCTTCTCCTGTCAGTTTTAGATCTGATTCCATTACCGACTCTTCCTTTAGTTCATTGACTATACAGTGATAATGTTTTTCAGCTAACATTCTTGATATGTCTTCAGAAAATTCCGCCAGACTTGGCTTAATCTCGCTAGTGGAATTCCAGTTTTTTACTTGATCGACTTCAATCTCGCAGACTGAAGGATCAACTTCGATTCCCTCAGTACTCTGTTCTTTAGGGTTAAATGGCAAACCTAAGAGAGACTTCTTCAGACTTGTTTTCCCTGCACGATCCTGGCCGACCAATAATACTCTACCACGGTAAACATTCACAGAACCATCCTTCAAAGCCTTTTCATAGAACAGCTTTGCAACATCTCCCTGTGCTTGTATTTCTCCTGGAACTATGGGTGTAATTGTAAGAAAATGCAGTGATTTTTCTGATTGCCAAGGCTGTTTATATGGGAATGGCTGTTATTGCAGTTGAGTCTGCGGTCAAATATTCTTTCGTTTTAACAGGCATGCAAACGACGCGAAAGGGTCAATGATTGACACTTTCGCCTCGTTTGTGTGTCAAGCCGCTGATAACTGCAATAACAGTTATTAACGAAGTGATATTGGTTATTGTCGTATGCTTCAATCACAGAGGTTCGCCAGTGATTACAAAGTAACAAATAAGCGCAACTTGCGATCATAACTGCGTATCTTATTCGCATCCACATTAGAATACGCGAATCTTTGTTTACACTTTTTGCCTCATTAGCATTTGCTTATCACTATCTGATGACGCTAATCAAAGAAATACTCTGAATATTGAAAGGGCATAACAGTTTCAGTTACCTCGGAAAATTTGAGCCCAATACACGAAATGGTTTCGGAGAAATTCTCTTCTAAAAACTCGAAATTTTACAGAGAAATGTATGGCTCATTAACTTTTTTGCCACACTGCAATTTTTCAGTTTTTGATGGCTGATATTTCCTTCAATTATGCTTGCAAAGAGCTGAAAGTTGCACAAATTGCTTCACTTAATCAGCTTTATCAACTTTTCCATTTAGTTCATATATACGGCCGCGGCTTCTTTGAGTCACGTCGTATGCTAATGAGGAAAAATGTAAACAATGACGTCAGCAAAGATTCGCCTATACACTAAATACATGTAATAAATGGACCGTAAGCATAGATTATAAAATTCTAACATGGCTTCAAGGCTTAGGGGACTACAACCAAAGAAACAACATCGAGGTTGAGGTACGAATAAATGGTTTCTTTTGTTTTAGTCCCTCAAGGTTCGGCGGCATACTCTATTAGAATTGGCCTATTGACAACAACTTTAAGAGGTATGCAGTCAACTCAGATATGTAGCTAGATTATGATACACCAGGGCACGGCATAACGTAACCGGCCAGGTTCTATGCTAACCTGCAATGTCTAATGACATCCCTTGCGTCATGAGACTTTCAATTTCTTCAAAGCCCAAGGGGTTCCCTGCCACGGACAGCTTTTTAAGACGGTGTAAGTCAACGATATCTTCATAGATTCTTTCTACATTGTTGTTCCTCAATTCCAGCTCTTCTAATTTTTCCAGATTTTTCATATTTGCCGGCAGTGTTGAGAGTTCATTGTCATTCAAAAACAAGTGCGTCAGGTTGATCAGGGCGACAACAACTTCAGGAAACTGTGTTAGCTTGTTGTGGTTCAAATTCAGCATTGCGAGGTTCGTGAGGTTGCTTGCACTTGCTGGCAACCTTGTGAGTTCATTGTGTGAAAGATTTAGTATTTCCACCTCCTTCAGTTCTGTGACCTTATCTGAAATCCTTAACAATCTCCTCCCTTCCAGATTTAAAGCGTTGCTATCTTCACTTGTCCTCCTAAGCGCAAACGTTGAAATATGTTGGATATCCAAATTATAAGCTACGAAAAATTAAAATGATAATTCCTGATTTAGTTTATTTAAAAAAGGTTCCTGTCGTAAATTCAAGGCTCAGCTGTCTCTGACGCCCAGTATCAAAACCACAAAACCGAAACATAACTTGCCCATAATGCCTCAGTACTATTTAAGTCCACATTGGACACGAGAAAAACATGCCAGTAGTTTAAATTTTAGCAGCAGAATATTAAAAGCGATTGAGCGGCATCAACAATATGCTGTATGTGTATTTCAGCGGCCCGGGACAAGTATCGTACTTAACAAAGCTTTTCTCGTCAGGGCCTTACAACAATGACTCCTCACTCTCAATCGAAAGATGATGTGAAGGAATTGGAGAAATGGTACGAGCAAAGCAGACTTAGAAGACTGTTGAGGTTACTACTCTTCCCAGTAGACCGCGACACCCTCGAATTTTTTCGCCGCCTTTAGAGTAACGTTTTTGATGCCGCGAGTTTGTTTCAAACCAATCACGTGGTACATTGAAATGCGCCATGTGAGGACATTTTTTCTGTAGCGTCGTGACTTTTTCGTATCACGTGATGTTCATTCACAACGTGTTTATCTTCGAGAGGAAAGCTTATCGTGTCGAATGCGTCTAAAAAACCCCTCCGAATTTGTCCTGATCATCTTCTATCCTCAGCTGATAAACAGCGGCCACGCCGACAGTTCTATGGCAGACAAAAAGCGCGGTAAAGCTTTCCTCTTGAAGATACGTTGAACACTACACTAGGAGTGGGCAGGAACTTCCCCCACTCACAAAACAGCTGGAGCACAGACATAAGTCAAGAGTGGCACAACTTTAACAACCACAGGTTAGGCTGTACTGATATTTTAAACTTTGGCTACTGACATACCTTGCATACAGTTGCTGCGCCCGCAGTACAAGCGTCAGTCAAAAACAAGCTGCCGTTATAATAGTCTTTTTCTTCGCAGTTAACAAAAATAGAGAGAATGCTAAAGTTGCTTTGGCCTCTTCACAAACTTCACTCGAGAACTCTGAGTTAAGGTATCAGTATAGCCCAAAATTTACCATTTTTCAAAAGAATTGTTTTTCGCTTTTTCAGATAAATCTTATTGCGATCTTTCATTAAAAAAAAAAAATACTATGAAAAAAGATTGATTCTAAGCAGCTATAAACGAAAAACCTTTCCTTGCATTAAATACCTCTAACTGATAGCTGTCAACGGGTTGTCACGAGAAGTGCGTTAAAAAGTTGCGTGACAGATTGCCGCCATAATGCCCTTCAAGTCGTTTATTTTTTATTGTATTAATATCAGTAGTAGAGTTTCTTAGCAGTGTCCCCTAATTAGTATGGTGTATTATTTCCAGGCTATAAGGTTTTTGACACTTTAATAAAATTCTCACTCACTCACTCACTCACACGTAGTACGATTGTCTAACGTTTGTGTTTGGTAGTCGTCGAGCCGTTCTGAATGTTCTGCGTTTGTTGATTGTTAATTTGAGCTTAAATATGTCGTCGGAGAAACGCAAAAGTTCTTGTCCATTTGCAAGTGCGAAGAAATCACCACATAGCAAAATGTCAGGGCAGAAATGTTTCAAAAACAATCGATCAGAATTGGGCTGATGCGTTATCTAGGTAGCGACAAAGGTTCCCGCTTCGAGCAGGAGAAGTTGCCTGCACTGAACGAGGAAGATATTGGACATTCTCTGAGCAATACTTCGTTGGCGCTTTCGCCGTTCGAAGCGGTAACGGTAACATCTCAACTCAATCGGTATCTCGTTGGTTTCCTTTACGTTGTTTACGAGTGCGCTCTTTCATTGCCTACGGCATCTCTAAGCTAATGCGTTTTACAGATCGAAAAGAAGAAACAGACGCGAAAAATATTTTCTTACTAACCTGGGAGCACGAGCGGTGGAATTCAGATCTTGCAAAGGATATTTTCCGCCGGAAGCAGCATTCGAGGGGTAACCCGAAAACACGGACCCCCGGTCCGCGGATCCCCACTACGGACCGGGTCCGCGGACCACCTATGGACCGGTCCACGTACTACCCCTACAGACCCCCTCTACGGACCACCCCCAAAAATAGAATTAAAAAAATCATTAATTACTATCCAACTGCAGCAAATAGCGTCCAAATAACAGTACAAAGATACAGCGATAATGTAGTTATTTGTACAGTTGAAAACCTGTTTGCTGTACAGGTCGGCGCGCGCACGCAAAACTGTCACACTCTTCTTCTTTTCATTTCTTTTGATTTTCACAGCAGTTGAATTATCGATCTCTTATTAGATGTTTAGGTGTGTAGTATCGCTTTATATTTTTTACTCATTGTCTATTAGATAACTCGTGCCGGCAAAATTTCGAACGTTACATTGTGCAAATGTAACCGACTTCCGTTCATGCTCGGGCGCAAGTTATATCATTACACACTGCCTTTTCCTTTGTGCTCATTTGTGCTCTTTCCCCTCTGCCATTTTGTTTAACCCATTCTCCCGTGGGTTCGTGAACTCGTTCCAGGCTTCACAATTTTCTCAGCGAAATTACAGAAACAAACAAACTTAAACAAGTTAAAAACACATCTTACATAACCAGATTGAGCCACGAATAGAGGGTAAGAACTTTCTTTCTTTTTGTCATCGGCATGTCACACTGAAAAAAGCTTTTTAGCATTTTTTTTGGGGGGGGGGGGGGGTGGTGTTAAAAATTCAAGGCTGTTACATTTGCACGGTGTAACACTAAATATTTCACCGACACGAGTAATCTACTAGACAACCTATCAGTGAAATCTTTATTTATTAATTTTTTCTCTATTTTGTGGTGGTCGGTAGAGGGGGTCTGTAGGGGGAGTCCGAGGACCGGTCCCTAGTGTAGTCCGCGGACCCGGTCCGTAGAGGGTCCGCGGACGAGGGGGTCAGTGTTTCCGGGTTACCCACATTTGAACCCGCTTTGTAATTGAACTCTCTTGTTTAAGTAAATGAGCCTTCACTTTATCGATCAACGCGTCATTATTTTCACACGTTTGCGTAACTATCTCATTACACCGGAAGAGCGCCCTAAAGCCTATTTTCCTTCGTATCCCGGAACAAAAATTTCAGCGAGTGAAGCACACCATTTGAGTTCGTTTTTGGACAGAATGTTGCCCGAAAATCAGGCAAAAAACAAACGGTGTTGGGAAATTTTCAGTTTTTGCTTCTTTCAAAAGTTATGACTATTTTAGTGAAGAAAACGCATGTTTTTTCAACTTTCAAAGTGCCAAAAACAAACCACACAAGTAATCAAAATTTCCCGCCACCGTGTTTTAGAGAAAGGAAGAAAAGAATACATAGCGATGTTCATCGCGTCCTCTCGCTTAAACCCGATCGGGAACGAACTTGATTAGTGAACCTCTGTACTTTGGGAAATAGAGCACTATAATCGGAAAACCTTCATTTTCTTATTTTAATAAATATACCTTCGTAATCTACAATTCTTAGCTTTCAGAAAAAATATACTTTACTGCGGTTTGCGTCAAATGTCCGACCGTAAAGCGGCACAAACGAATGATCGTCATTTGGAGTAAACCGATACCTTAATTTGACGAGGAGCAACATATTTTGCTCAAAATATATAGCACAACTAATATGCTACCTAGCGACACTCGGCGAGTGAAGAGCGAGTCGCTGGACGCGCCCGGAGAAACTGATCTTCGGCGCCAAATTAAAAGCTTGGAGACACAAAATTTTTCATATTTTTCACTTTTTACAATCTGCTGTGGCTTTCGAAGTTATAGTTTTCTTTATGTTAATATTCAACGCTGTCTCTAGTGAGAAAAGTTTCCCGACTTCAAAGCCTTTCCTGTTAACAAACATTGACATCGACAATAGTTTCCCCCGGCCCTGCTAAATCCTGATTGGTCAATTCAAATTAATAACATAAATCACTTTATTACAGTGTTAATAATACACATGAAAAAATTACTCGATTCTGATTGGCTAAGAGCAGTGCAGTTCAAGTGTAACACCAGTGCAAAAAGTGTAACATCAGTGCAAAAGTGTAACACCAGTGCAAATTACACATCGAAATTCTGGATTATGATTGACTGAAAGAAAATAGGAACTTTTCTAAAAAATGATATCACGTAAAATGATGACGAAAATTTTGTGCTGAAACTTTGAAAAAAGTTTTCTCAAATGAGAAAAAATGGCTTCAAGAAAGATCTTCCGGCACTTCCTCCGCGCGAATTTTTTCATGTTTATATTATTAATAAGTAATCATACGGTTTTTCTCGTTCAAGTTGGAGTTAATTTGCACTTGTGAGTTTTTCAAAAAGCTGAAATTACACTCGCCGAAGCGGCTCATGCAATTTCAGCTTTTTGAAAAACTCACTCGTGCAAATTAATTCCAAATTCAACTCGAAACCGTATGATTACCTATACAAAAGTCTTTAGCACTACTGTGCTAATTAAAGACACTGAAATGAGTAAACAAATATTGTAACTTGAACAGACACATGTTAAAAATCCAAACTGGCAGGAGACTGAGCAGTTGGCTATTTACAAAGCGTGGAGGAGTTGGATCTCGGACCACCAAACACAAATCCATCTAGTGGCAGGTAGGAGATTTGAACTCGGGACCTCCGCATTACAAAAAAGTGCCAACCTACCTCATGCCAACTTCACGTCCTGAACTAATAACAAATGAGCAGAAACAAGTTTTAACCGATTTGAAAGCGAATTGGTGTCCTGACAGACTATTAAGGAAGTGTCTCAACAATAAAACAAACCTAGACAGTCACAGGAGAGGGCACTGGAGTTTGCGGTGCTTCCTTATGTTAAGGGTGCATCTAATCGTTTGGATTGCGTCCTCCAAAATTTTCACATTTGACTATCTTATAGACCGCTTAGAACATTACCTCATAAAACGCCCAAGGACCGACCAACGATCAACCAAGTCCTAAGGATCGTATACAAAGTGAGGTGCTATAACTGTTTCTTCGCCTAGATTATGGAGAGTACTTGTAAGCGCTCGTGGAGCTCGTAAGGAGCAAAACATGCGAGCAACAGCGAATCAGCAAATAAACAACATACTGAGTCCAGGGATAAACAACTGATACATGCCCGGGTCTTCGAACGAGCTGTGACCAAATACCACAAGAGGAGTTATATGTAGGAGTTAGGGCAGCGATGTCGTTAACCAGGGTAAAACGTTCCCTCGCGCTTACGCATCTCTAATTCAAATTAAAAACGACAGCACACAGGTTTGTAGTACAAGCAGTAACGAACCTTTTAATATTGTAGCTATGACGAAGGTGAACAGAAAATACCCAAAAATTTAGTAAAACAAAAACAGATCGGTTTTAAACTCACCTATTGTTAAGAACAACTTTTCCACATTCTCACCGGTTAATGATGACACTTCCATAAATAGATCCACATCATTGTCATGTGCAAAAGACTGACCATTCTACACAGTCAAATTCAAGAAACAAAACCCTGTTCAATGAGCTGAATCTGTAGTTTCAGTAGCCTAGGAGGGAAACTGGATTTACACAGGTACACTGTACAAAGATAACCATAGGGCGCCGTTTGTAATGATCAATTATTTATTTTACTTTTGGTCGTTTTTATTTTCGTGATAACTTGGTTTTTTTTTAATGATTATTCATTACTAACCACCCATTCACAAATTGCGTTTTTTTTGTTTTTTGTTTTTTGTTTTTTTTACAAGAGTGCACGGTAACGAATCCTGCAATCTGATTGGTTTTCAGCGCAGTCCGGATTTTTCTAAATCTCTACCCACGGTCTTGAACTTTTGTCCTCCAGTTTACAAGATAAGGAAAAATAAATAAGTTATTTAAGAGCCATGCCCATAGCTATGGACCAAACAACGGCACAAGTCGAAAAATCGATTTTGCTCATTTTTTGCCCATAGATTGGCCCTAGCTAGTAAACAAACGGACCATAGTTAGTTTCTGCTAATGCAGCTTTTTTGGGAAGAAATTTGCGAAAAACGATTTCGCCCCGATTGAGCTCAAAATCTACTTCCTGTTATGCTAAATTTTCTGAAAATTTGATTGCTTTGCGCGTCACACAGCAGCTAGTTGAGAATCTTTCAATGGTCTTTACATTCAGCTCAGGTCTTCATGGTATGACTGAGTGAAAAATAAAATAAATCGAGGTTTCTTTTGAGCCCGAAACGAGATCGAACAGAAACGCAAAATATTACGATGTGTTGCAAACGAATTATAGCACTAAAATATCGCCAGATTTTTCTATGGGCTATAACTTTGAATACCATAAAAACACTTTCTACGGGTTAACTGTACACCCACCTGTTTGAAAATCAAAAAATATCTCTGGGCAAATGGTTTTAAGTCGCCCGCCTTGGCCTGTGCTTCTCATAAATTTTTCCCTGAACCGCCGTGAGAATGTAAACAATTGCGTGACGCGGACGGTCACCCTGAATACATAATTCGTTTCCAACAAACCGCAAATGGCTATCTTAGAACATTTGGGTGAAAAAAGAAAAACACAATGGACCACTTTTAACTTTAATATTTTGAAAGTCATCGCTTTGGAAATTTCGTTAATTAAAAACGCCAATTAAAAGCAATTTACTTGGAGTTCGGGTGTTATTGCTATGTCGTTTTAAGCTGTCGTTCTTTCTTTGATCATTTTAATTACAAGAACGAGTTCTAGAAAGAAAATCGTTCTAAGTTCATTTGTTAAGCGTAACGACAAGTCGATATTGTTGGTTTGCAGCCTTACGTGATCTGAAGGAACGTTACAGTGATTAAATTTGTATTTGTTGATTTCGACGGATCGATTTTCGGTTAAACCTTTTTATTTGTCCAAGCACATTTAGTGCCTTTTCTCCTGCTAAAAAGTCGGGAAAAGTAAAGTAAACAAATCCTAAAAGTTTAAATCATAAATAAGAGGCATCAACAGTGCGAGTGTCTGGGTAAGCTAAGCTGTTAATTTGAACAATTACTGTGCTGGACGGATTGCTTTCCAGGTTACGCACCTACTATACATATAGTTCATTGTGCGCGAATGTTTCTGTTTCAAACAGCTGAAATGAATCCGAAAACTTTTGAATCCGGAGAGTTTTGTCGTGTAAACGATTTTCTCTCGAATCCGGATATTTTTCCGCCTGTGATCTTTTGAGTTTGCGGTGGAACGGAAATGGCGGATTACATGATCCAGTCGTAGTCGAGTCGTAGGCTCATTGATGGCCATTTGATGGCGGTCGCTGGGTGATTACCGCGTGCTGTTTCAGGTGTAGGTAATCACTTTAATTTTATAATGGGTAATGCCATATTCCTCAAAAACCCAATTTATACTTTACTGCGCAGATGACGACGATGGCACGATCGAAAACCTCGACGGTTCTAGATATTAAGTAAAGACCAGAATAAATACCTTGAGGAACCTGATATGATGGACAACAGTACCGTGGTCAGCGAGTTGAAAGAAAACTTCAGACTGTCTCAACCTACCCCTAGCCTTATTTCGGAGGCATTTCGTTTCTCGTTGTCGAGGCAACAAACTGCTTGTTAACCATTCCATCATGAATGTTCCCGGAGTTATCGTCGTGTGTAAACGGTTAAGAATCCGAATATCCTTTCACTGTAAACCCCTAATAATCCGAATACTCTAAAATTGATGAATCCGGGAACTTTTACGAATCCTAAAAAAACTCCTTTAGTGTAAACCTGGTCCTAGATCGACCACTGTAATGTTTATTTGTCTACCGGTGTTATGATCTGCAAATTTCAGTTAATTGATCAAACAACCAAAGTAGAAAAGATGGATTTTTTTCCCAGTATGATTGAAACTTAAACGCAATTTCTTCCTCGGCTAATTCAATTCAAGAAATTCCGGGTTTTCTAGCTGAGTTTGAGCATATGGTGTAGGTACAAATTTTCTACACAGCTAGAAGAGCTGAGATGCCGTCACGCAGTTAGTAGTTTATAGAATTTATGGTATTTCCACTTGACTTTATCTGTCAGTCAATGATTCAATTGCCATAAACCATAGAGGATTGGTTAAGTGTATCTTTAAAACTGCCACTGTATTGTAAGTTATCAGTGAAATCAATAAAATGAACAAGTGTTAAAATCCTTTCCCGGAGTACTGTAGTAACGTTCTTTATCGGGGATGTCGTGGGTGTTGCAATGCAAATGCAAAAATATATATATGTATACATACCAACTTAAACAAAAAACAAACAAACAAACAAAAAAATTTCCATTATTTTATCCACACAACGTTTCAAAAATTGCTTTCATCGGATTACTGGAAACGAATATTTAATCGAGAGTGGCTATCCCCGTCACGCAATTGTTTACATTCTAACGGCGGATTTTGGGCAAAATCTATGAGAAACACAAGCCAAGGCGGGCGATTTGAAACCATTTGCCCAGAGATATTTTTGATACCTTAACAGGTGGGTGTATATCTAACCCGTAGAAAGTGTTTTTATGGTATTTAAAGTTATAGCCCATAGAAAAATATGGCGATGTTTTTATGCAATAATTCTCTTGCGACACATTGTAAAATTTTGCGTGTCAGTTTGATCTCTTTTCGGGCTCAAAACTAACTTTGATTTATTTTATTTTTCGCTCAGTCATACCACGAAGACCTGAACTGAATATAAAATCCATTGAAAGATTCTCAAGTAGCTGTTCTGCGGAGCGCGAAGCAATCAAATATTCGGAAATTCAGCAAAACCGGAAGTAGATTTTGAGCCCAATCGGGTCGAAATCGTTTTTGGCATATTTCTACCAAAGAAAGCTGTATTAGCAGAAACTATGGTCCGTTTCTATTCTTACTAGGACCTATCTATGGACGAAATACAAGCGAAATCAATTTTTCGACTTGTGCCATTGATAGGCGATTTAGGTCCATTTTCATAGGCATTCACTCTTAACGGCTCAGAGTCGGTCCGTATAGTGAAAACCTGTGACCTTGGCCTTGAAAATGCTGCCCCACGCCGAAAATGCTGTCCTTTGCTACTTGAATAACGATCAATAGATTATAGGAAGAAACTCTTCCCTGATGATGGTGTATCAGTTCTTCAACGGATATGGCTTCTCTAATTGCTCTTGTAACGGCTGTGCACAACGCCACATCAGGAACCTTAAGATACGAGGACGGGAAGGCCAAGACGGGAACGGCAGTGGACGCAGAAAACTTTCGCGGGTCCCGTTGTGTCGCCAAAAACAAAATGCTTAAGATGTGTATTTTCGCGAAGGACGGCGACGTCAATAATTCGAAATCTCGTACAAGCTATTCACAGAAGCAATGACATCCTTTAGACTATAAAAGAAGAGAAATCTTATCCTATCAAGCTTAAAAGACAGTGAACAGCGATGCTGAATTTCTTTTTCTTTATAAGCGAAGCAAACATCTGTCAATATTTAATAGAGAAACCATAATTTCCGTATGAAAAAATTAAACGAACAACCTGATCGATCTGCTTCAGATGGCTTTTTACCACCAGAGCGTTTAAGAATTCTTTCGCCGAAGAACCCTGACTTTTGGTGAACATTTCAATTTCCATCTGTAATTGTATCAAACATTATAAAAATAAAACAAACGTTGCATCAAGTTCGACCGGGCAGTATAAAAAAACAACTAAACGTCAGTTTGAAATATAAATTGTGTATTTTATTTGCTCGATAGATGCTCCATGGCACTCATTCTTACTACATTTTATCAACTGTACTTACACTGATGTACTCTCAATGCATACAGTTTGTATTTTGTTTTGAGCTTGCACACTC
The DNA here is from genome assembly GCF_042242905.1 of Orbicella faveolata. Taxonomy (NCBI): domain Eukaryota; kingdom Metazoa; phylum Cnidaria; class Anthozoa; order Scleractinia; family Merulinidae; genus Orbicella; species Orbicella faveolata. The sequence goes on along the minus strand of NW_028301563.1, from coordinate 11,677,640 downwards.
GTGTCAGTGACTGAAATACAAACGAAAGACAAGGAATATTTTTATTCACATTTTCGTATCTCAGCGTAGTGTTCTAAACTACAATCACGAAAAATGTGAACTTTATAAACATTCTTATCAATACAAGAAGATCTGTTAGATCTTATAACCGCGCTTTTAAAATTTAACTGTTTTCTTAGCACTACAGTCGCAACGCAGAGTACATTCCAAAGCAATCCTTGATGATTCATTGATTATTGTAGACACCACATTACTTGATCAACACAAACTGTATTATTGCACCATCAGTCGTAACCGGTGTGAAATCTCCGATGACGTAATAGTCTTAATCTGGAACTTTCTTCGGGATATGTATGGGCATGAAGATACGAACACTATTAACAACAGCTTTCTTTCTTAAAAATCACGATTAACTTAAATTGTTTTTTCCCTTGAGTAAAGGGCTAGCAAAGAAGTCACACAAGTCACATAATTCAAGAATTGCGTTATCCACGGCTATCTTTAGCACGGTGGTTATTTCCCTACCAATGACGTAATCCTTGCACGTTCTGACAAGTTCGTTTCTTGGCTTGCAAATATTCAATTTTCCTTCCGATCTATGAACTGGCCGCGATGAAACAGTCAAAGGATTTACTTCATTTGCGTAAAACCACAAGAAATACTCACAAAATTACAAATAAATTAATGACCGTCGCTTCTGCCGAAATAAACTTGCAAAGTAAACACGATCTTATTAGTCACGTAGCGAAAGTGAAAGCTGCAACGTCAGCGCATTCCATGGCTGACGTAATACCTTTTTTTAGCGTATTTATTATTCCCTTTAAATCCAACGCTTTGATAAAACGAAAAGAAAATATATTTTACCCACAAAAAAGAAAACAATATCCGTAAAATTGTCCGTGTATTTATGTTTTAACAGCTTCTGGCGGAAAAACATCACACGTTGCGTGACTCAAAGTTTGGCCGAGCGGAGGTCTGCGTCTGGTCACCGACAAAAAAAAAAAACAAGAAGATCTGTTAGATCTTATAACCGCGCGTTTAAAATTTAACTGTTTTCTTAGCACTACAGTCGCAACGCAGTGCATATTCCAAAGCAATCTTTGATGATTCATGGATTACTGTAGACATCACAGCACTTGATCAACACAAACTCTATTATCGCGCTATCAGTCGTAGCCGTTGTGACATCTCCCATGACGTAGTAGTCTTAATCTGGAACTTTCTTCGGGATATGTATGGGCATGAAGATACGAACACTATTACAAACCGCTTTCTTTCTTTAAAGTCACGATTAAATTTAATTGTTTTTTCCCTTGAGTTAAGGGTTAGCAAAGAAGTCACACGAGTCACATAATTCAAGAATTGCGTTATCCACGGCTATCTTTAGTACGGTGGTTATTTCCCTACCAATGACGTAATCTTTGCACGTTCTGACACGTTCTTTGCTTGGCTTGCAAATATTCAATTTTCCTCCGATCTATGAACTGGCTGTGATGAAACAGTCAAGGGATTTACTTCATTTGCGTAAAACCACAAGAAATACTCACAAAATTACAAATAAATTAATGACCGTCGCTTCTGCCGAAATAAACTTGCAAAGTAAACAAGATCGTATTTGTCACGTAGCGAAAGTGAAAGCTGCAACGTCAGCGCATTCCATGGCTGACGTAATACCTTTTTTCACCGTATTTATTATTCCCTTTAAATCCAACGCTTTGATAAAACGAAAAGAAAATATATTTTACCCACAAAAAAGAAAACAATATCGGTAAAATTGTCCGTGTATTTATGTTTTAACAGCTTCTGGCGGAAAAAAATCACATGTTGCGTGACTCAAAGTTTGGCCGAGCGGAGGTCTGCGTCTGGTCACCGACAAAAAAAAAGAAGAAGATCTTTTAGATCTTAAAACCGCGCGTTTAAAATTTAACTGTTTTCTTAGCACTACAGTCGCAACGCAGTGCACATTCGAAAGTAATCCTTGATGATTCATTGATTACTGTAGACATCACATCACTTGATCAACACAGACTGTACTATTGCACCATCAGTCGTAGCCGTTGCGAAATCTCCGATGACGTAATAGTGTTAATCTGGAACTTTCTTTGGGATATGTATGGGCATGACGATACGAACACTATTAACATCAGCTTTCTTTCTTAAAAGTCAAGTTTAAATTTAATTTTTTCCTTGAGTAAAGGGCTAGCAAAGAAGTCACACGAGTCACATTATTCAAGAATTGCGTTATCGACGGCTATCTTTAGTACGGTGGTTATTTCCCTACCAATGACGTAATCATTGCATGTCCTGACATGTTCTTTGCTTGGCTTGCAAATATTTCATTTTCCTTCCGATCTATGAACTCGTTGCGATGAAAGAGCCAAAGAATTTACTTCATTTGCCTAAAACCACAAGAAATACTCGCAAACTTGCAAATAAATTGATGACCGTCGCTTCTGGCGAAATAAACTTCCAAAGTAAACACGATCTTATTAGTCACGTAGCGAAAGTGAAAGCTGCAACGTCGACGCATTCCATGGCTGACGTAATACCTTTTTTTAGCGTATTTATTATTCCCTTTGAATCCAACGCTTCGATAAAACCAAAAGAAAATATATTTTACCCACAACAAAGAAAACAATATCCGTAAAATTATCCGTGTATTAATGTTTTAACAGCTTCTGGCGGAAAAAACATCACACGTTGCGTGACTCGGAATTTGGCCGAGCGGAGGTCTGCGTCTGGTCACCGACAAAAAACAAAAAAATAAACCACGGGTAAACCTAGAACCGCGCTCGGCCCATGGCCGCGCGGTTAATAAAATAAACCACGGGTAAACCTAGAACCGCGCTCGGTCCATGGCCGCGCGGTTAATAACAATAAACCACGGGTAAACCTAGAACCGCGCTCGGCCCATGGCCGCGCGGTTAATAACTCAAAATAAGGTCGATTGGAACATTTGTCGGGGCAAAGCAAGAGCAAAGTACTCGTGTTTTCGCCACGACGGCTAGTTGGGCGAAATGACGTCCTCGACGAGACGAGGACGGCAGAGAGATGAGTCGAGAGTTGTCGTGCGCATGCCCGGTTGATTAAATTTACTTCCGGTAACCGTCCTAGCTCGTCCCGTCCTGGTATCTTAGGGTGCCTATTGACCTGATCAGTACGCCAAACTCAACCGCGGAGATCAAACTCTACGCAAACACTAAGCGCCTTCTTTATGTTACAATACTGCTGGGCGACATTTGAGCCCATCGAGTTGACACCAAGCTCAGGGGGTGGGGGGAGGGTACTCCCTTATATGGGCTATATAGGTACGTGCGGCCCCAAAGGGTATGGTTTTTCAGCTGTTTTGGCAATAAATAGGGTATCGATTTTAGTTGATTTTGGCCATTTTGGTCATAAATAGGGTATGGTTTTTGCACTCTAGCCTTGATATGGGTATGTTTTTAAAAAAAAAACTTTTTTGCCATTATCGAAAAGAAAATAAACAAAAGCCCTTCACAAATTATGTTTACGGTAATTTAACATTGGTCTGAACTAGGGAACTTATCATAACGCAGGTCTGAAACAGGGTTTTGATTTAAGGGTTAGGTCATAAATAGGGTTTCGAATTTTTGGTCAGGTCATAAATAGGGTAGGGAATATCGCAGATTTTGGTCATAAATAGAGTAAGGGTTTTGGAAAGCGGGCCGCACACCCCCACCCGATTTTTCTGGGAGTAACTCCCCCCCCCCCCCCGAGACACTAAGGTTATTTCAAATAACCAATTTCATAAAATTGAATTTGGTTACTTGAAATAATAGCGTTGACGTCGTTCAAAACGTAAAAAGGACAGGCTAAAGGGTTTTTAGTTGTAAGATGCCCCCCAAAAAAGGTTCAGGGGATACAATGATAAAAGTTTCAACACTGAAACGAAATAATGGTTTAATTCGTCAAATAAATATCCGAGTAACGACCCAAGTAACGTCACAATGGTTTTATCTAATAATTGATATAAGCAACACAAGACTGGTTCTAAATAACCAAATAACGCAAGACTGGTTTTATCAAACAACAAACCCATATAAGAATGGTTCTATTACAGAACCAATACAAAGATGAATCGTTTTATGAAATAACCAAATGTTGTACGTTGGGTTTTAACAAATAACCAATTGTAGTAAAACATTACTTTTTTGTGACAGGGGACGGTAAGTAATGAATTATCATAGATAAACCAACACTGAGATCAATAGAAAAACTAGGCTCGATTTCCGCCGCTTTCTCGAGTCCGGTCTACGTTCCTCCCCGGGAAGAGACGGCTGGACGCGTGAGCGGCAAAGCATGTCTGTGACGTAACTTCATAATGTAATTCTTGCGGCGCTTCAGGTGGCCGGAAATGTCATCTGATGACAATCATAGGCAAGCCAACATGACGCCTACGGCTCGTAAAATTTGTGGCGTTTTCGCCACTTCTTTTAACTTTGGCCCCCCAACCTATTTTGTTTCACATTATTATTGCGGAAAGGCTTTACATGCTGTGTTCTATAGATGAGTTTTTTTTTTTTTTTTTTAAAGTAGAGCAGAGCTGTTTGACTATGCTGTAGCAACTGTCATGACAAAGGTCACACATATGTTGGTGTAAATGGTGTTGACACCATGTTTATGTTTTGCTAGTTCGGTTTGCTTTGGCTCATTTAAAAATTTAATTTTGTCTGGCTTCGCCAGAGACTGGTATTGCTTCTCTTCAAGAAGACTAAGGTACACATCAATTTGACTGAGTGTTTTGTTCCTTGAAATCGATGTTTGCGTTTATCCCTCCCTTTGTTTACTTTGTTCGTTATCTCTTATTCTGGTACCACATGATTCAAATATAGATTCTAACGTATAAGTCTGTTGACCATTTTGCGTGTTGCGTATGTTACTACGGTTTAGATCAGGCAAGATTTCATCAGTTGACGGTATTTGGTTAAATATCCCACTAATGCGATCGCACTTCATATCGCACAACTCCTTTGCTACTGCGAGAAAGCTAATTTATGCAGCCTGTTCGATTCAGGCAGGCAGATTTCTTATTGGTTGAAATTAACAATGCCAAGTCCACGAGTCCAGCCGTAAGTTCGGGGGAGGAGCGCGGGCTCTTTTCCCGAACAGCGGCTGGTAATCGAACCTGTAAAAACGACCGAAAATTAAAATTAAGGATAAATTTACAAACGGTGCCCCATAGACAACTGCAGGCAAGCAAATTAAAACTCTGAGCAACGTCTAGTGAGACATAAAGTTTATTGTGTGGAAGACCAAGAGGCGAGTGATGAAAATGAGAACTCTTTGTCTACACTTGCCGTGGAACTTGATACCGATTAGCAAACAAACTTGTTAGAGTAAAAAAAATCAGCGCGATGTGATGCAATGTATGTACAAATTAATATAACGAATTTCCTCAATTGAATTGGATTTGATAATGTAACTGCAGATTTTATACCTGACATAAACTTATGGCTACAAACACAAATTACCTCAAACGTCAACTGCCTCTCGTTAACAAGATCTGCTTTGTTTCCTGCAAGTGCTTTGAAAATATTCGGCCTGGAGTCACGCCGAAGTATGTCAAACCATTCCCTTGCATTTCGAAGTGAATCTTGCTGTGTTATGTCATACACAATAATAGCAGCGTCCGTATATCTGCAGTACCCTTTAACAAAATCGCGAAAACTTTCATGGCCAGAAGTGTCCCATATTGAAAATGTCACGACTCTGCCATGATCTTGATAAACTTTCTTAGTACCACAGTCAACTACAAACAGTTAAATTAAAGTGGAAAAGATCAAATAAGTCAATGTCAATTTAACTCTTTTTTTACTACAAATGTTATGAACGTTTAGAAAAAACCTCGAAAGGCAACATAAACTTCACTTTTTCGCATATCCTGATTGGGAGCTGACTTAGCGTTTACTCCTGCCTGACACTTTTAGAGGGCCACTGGTTTGTTAGTATTTTTATACTATTTTAGTGCTACCCTCTTTAAATGACTGACTGGCTGACTGACTGACTGACTTACACTAAAAGACTGCGTAGTCAACCGTTTTCTGTGAAAAGCTCGATGTGGCAGGGTATTCTGCAGTTACCCCAGCAAGTGTAACGCTAGCTAAATTAAAGCACACAGGAGCGCATTTTCACTTTCGGTATTTTTACGTATACAGTTCAATCTGACACGACCTGGCCCAATCTGACCCTTGCTGACAATTAATTATTTTTTTAAATTTATACCTGTTTGCTTATTTTCAGAAAGTGCGCATTATATGATAGTTTTGAATCAGCTCATTTCCATCTCTAGGTTTTTTCACGTTAGAGTTGTATTTAGTTTTTTGGGATTTCAGCTTTTACGACCCTTTATCAAATGGGTTTCCCAAAACAGATTCCGTTTGATGGACCTTTAAGTGGGTCTGTAATTAAAGCCAACTTAAAGCTTACATATGTTGTTTTTTGCTTCATTTCACGGATTGAAATGATAAAGAAGAATCGAAAACCAGACAGCGCGAATCCGTTCCGTGTGATCTGTCCAGAGTGATTTGACTTGCTTCTTGGTTTAACCCAAGTAGCGTGACGCAATGATATGCTTCCATGCTGTTAATAAAGTGTCGAGAAAACAGAATACAATCACAAATGCGAAAAATCTTTATACAGCAATCTTACATTAGGCATCCCAAGTATCCTTACACAGGAATTTTCATTAGGATTGGAATGGGAAGAATCTTTACACAGGATTACAGCAAACACCCTCCATATATCCTCGTGTCCACGTGACTCTGGTCACATGGGCATGCGGCAAAAAGGGGAAAAAGTTGAAAGAAAACGAGTAATAAGCTTTGACTCCAAGTTATTTCCTGTAAACAAGTAAGCCATAAGCGAAAATATGGAACAGCTATAAAGTAATCTGATTGGTTGGTTTTGGTTATTGGCCTTGACTAGACAAACTTGGTCATGTAATAATTAAACTTACTCAATTTAAATAATGCTGTTTAGAAGAAAACATGCATCTCACCTTTAGTAGTGGGCAAAGTATCTGGACTGAAACCAACTGGTCCTTTTAAATATCTATTAAACAGACATGTTTTTCCAACAGCAGAATCACCTGTTCAGGAACAATTTAAAAGCTAAATTCAAAAGTTAAACGACAACGGAGGTTAGAAATCTTATCACATTTTACTAAACCACTGAAAATTATGGAAATTACTAAGATTTGTAGAAAACTGCAAAAGAAAGAGAATTTTTCCTATAGCTACGAAAATGGAGGAACAAAGCGAAAAGCTATGGCAGTTATTGAAAGTGCCCAACAGTTTCACAGTTCAGCGGGCAGGTACCGGGCTACTGTAGTTTACACTGCATCACAGTTCCCATAAACAAGATTATTCTCCTTAGAGTTGGACACTAGTCCACAAAAGGTAACTGCTTCCCCAAAGGCAGTTATCCAAAGTGCCCAACAGTTCCACAGTTCACCAGGCAGACTGGTACACAAGTATATATGTTGTAGTTTTAAATGTTTTTTCGTTTTTTTTTTTTTTTTGGTCAGGATGATTTCAAACTAGTCTAATTTTCATCAAAGGGGTTGGGGGAGTCTGGAGAGCAATCACTTATTAGGTCATTAAATATCCAAAAAATTGAAATGATTGCTTGCATAGCCAAGTGGAGGTGAAAGTGGACTACAAAGTCAGAGATTGGGTGTTTGAATCAATGTGAGTACAAAATAAAAAAAGTTTTTGGGGGTTAAAATGGGATCCTGGCTGGGTAGGGTACTGGGTGGACGTCCATATAAAAACGATGGGAATCTCGGTACCTCTTAGGGTTAATCTTAGGGGTTCTTTTCAAAGTTTTCAATGAACAGCGTTAACCCTATCCTTTTTATTATTGGTGTCCCCTTAAGGGTAGGGTAGGGTTAGGGACAGTCAGGGAGGTGGGTGGTGTGCATGTTATTATTTTTTTTAAGAAACCCCCAAACATGAAGAAATAAATAAAGTTATTTGCAAAATCTAGCCTGAAGTGAAAACAAAATAACCTGGGTTGAAATCATTCTTACCTAAAATACATTATGTTTAAACTACAACAAATACATGTACACCCTTGCATCCAGTCCTCCTTGTATCAAGAGGTGTTGTGACGGCAAACTATCTTGACTAAGAACAACACTTAACTCCCTGGCCACTTACCATGGACCACTCAGCCCCAACTCACTTACCATCAGCCCCCTCACCACCCGTGCTACTAACTTTCAAGAATGTAAAACATCTTTTGTTGTGCGTTTTTGTTTTTTCCACTGGCTCAATTTTTGGCTTCCTTTGCTTAATTAGTAGATACAACAAAGAGTACAATTGAACCCTAACTCATCCAACCTTAACCGTTTCAGATTAAACTGAATGACTTAATTTGAAAGGTACATCGTGTACTAATTAAAGATCCTACAAACTTAACAACATAATTACAACACCGAGAGCACTCACCCAATAGTGCCACCCTATATGCCCTATGCATGGTTTTTGAAAGGACTTGTGCTGGCTTCCCTATTAGAGAGCGCAAGTGCCAGAATTTATCGTCAGAGTAAAACTGTTGTACAGCTGCAACTGTTAAGTACTTTCACCTAGAAATACAATGCAAACAGTGAGTATTCTATATTTATCTACTTGTAAAATTCATTACTACTTTCAAAGGAATGGATCCAATGAAAAGACACTTAATTCAGGTCACATGAATGGGCTGCAAACATCAATACAAATTATGCATTCTGTCATTTTTAAAACAAAAAAACCCTTCTGTATCATTTTGAAAACAGAATGACACCAACTGATTACATCTTTTGATTGCTTGATTTTAAGCTTGTACAACAAAAATTGCATATTCATAAATTTCACAACACTTGTGAAATTTATCAATATGCACTTTTTGTCTTATTCAATGATCATGTTCAAACTCACCACTGTAAACACCTGTGCAGGTTGGCTGCCTAAATTATATTTACCACTAAGTTTAACTGTTGACAACAGTGTAACTCCAACAACCCCATTATTATGACCACCTTCAGGCTGTGACAATTTACCCCTGCTTATATTTTGGCCTGCTGTCATGAACAAAGTTCAGTCATTTCCTTTTATATGTGTAACGTAGCTACAGTGAAACCTGTGTTAAGCAGACCCTACATTAAGCGGACTCCCTCTATTAAGTGGACACCAGCTTGCATGGAAAGAGGCAAAATTTAGAATGAAAGGTGCAAGATCAGAGTGACTAAAGCAGAGAAGGAGAGCTAGGAGTATAATGCAAAAGACAAGGAGGTGAAACAGAGTGCTAGGGGGGATAAGAGGAATTGGATGGAGGAGAAAGCTGCAGCAGCAGAAAAGGCTGCTGAGAATGGTAGAAACAAGGATCTATACATCATAACCAAGGTGATAGCTGGGGAACGGAAGAGACAAGAAGCAGGTGTGAAAGACAAACAAGGGGTATTTAAGAGAGAAGTGCAAGAAAGACTGCAGAGATGGGTAGAGCACTTTAGTGAAATATTAAACAGGGAAGACCCAATGGATCCAGTAGAAGAAGATGAAAGAGAAGAACTGGGAGAGATTGCGGATATAGATTTAGGAAAATGGTAGATACAGGAGGTTAAGAACGCATTGAAGAAGACAAAGTCAGGGAAAGCAGTGGGGATAGATGAAGTGAGCCCAGAGCTACTTAAAGCTGTCATGCAGAACACTGCAAGAACATCGACTACATGTTATAACAGGCTTTGGGAGACTGAGAGATGGCCGGAAGTGTGGAAGAAAGGGCTTATCGTCAAAATATTCAAGAAAGGTGATTTGCACGATTGTAACAATTGGAGAAGAGTGACTTTACTACCCATCATTAGCAAGATATTCTGCAGGATGATGCTAGAGCAAATCAGGATAGGTGTAGACAAGAAGCTTTGAAAGCAGGTTGGGTTTAGACCAAACAGAAGCACAATTGAACAGATCTTTATATTAAGAAACATCTTGGAGCAGGCAAATGAGTGGAGGGCAGGTTTGCACATACACTTTGTGGACTTTGAGAAAGCCTTTGACTCGGTACACAGAGAAAGCCTATGGAGCATCATGAGAAGTTATGGGATACCATGCAAGATGGTGAGAGTGATTGCAGACATATATGAGGGCTTTGAGTGCTCAGTTATTGACAGAAGCGAGACATCAGATTGGTTCAAGATCAAATCTGGAGTAAGGCAGGGATGCATGATGTCAGGATTCTCATTCTTACAGGCCCTGGATTGAATCATGAGGACGACAACAGCAGACAAGAGAAGAGGGATACAATGGAATTTCACATCAGTGCTCGAAGACCTAGATTTCATGGACAACATTGCCCTACTATCATCCAAGTTTAATGAATTGCACGACAAGACTGGGAGACTGACAGAGGAAGCAGCAAGAGTAGGCCTTAAACTTAATGCACGAAAGTGCAAGACACTGAGGACTGAGCATGCTAGCAACAGGGAAAGCATCGTGGTGAATGGTGAGGAAGTGGAGGATGTTGAAGAGTTTCCATACCTAGGAGCCACTGTAGACAAGGAAGGTGGGGAAGTAAAGATATTAAGATCAGACTGCAAAAGGCACGCAGTGCATTTCAAAGATTTGGAAAGGTGTGGACAACCATTGGAATAGGAAGAGCAACCAAAATACGCCTATTCAAGAGTTTAGTTCCATCGATCCTGGTATATTGCTGTGAAACATGGAAGATCACAAAGTCTGATGAACGAAAGTTGCACAGTTTCCAATGCCTATGCCTGAGGCGGATACTGAGGATCAGATGACAGCAAAGAATGACAAACAAGAGAGTGGTAGAGTCGGCTGAGGTCAATGACATAAGTTACGAGATACAGGGAATAAGGTGGAACTGGTTAGGACATACTCAGGAGAGAGGGTGAGAACAATTGTGTTACAGCATTGGGGTGGACACCAGAAGGAAGAAGTGCAAGAGGGAGACCAAAGACCGCTTGGAGGACTGTCAAGAAAGAGAGAAATAAGGCAGGGTGGAAGATCTGAAATGTAGTCAAGGCGGTGGCACAAAACAGAGTGTTAGGCAGAAAATATGATGGCCTTATGCACCTACTGGCACCTCAAGAACTGATGATGATGATCATTGCAATAATCTATATTAGAACCCGTTTAGAGCAGACACCCTCTATTAAGCGAACACTAATGAGTGTCCCATGGGTGTCCGCTTAATACAGGTTTCACTGTAGCCATATAGCAAAGCCATCCTATCAAACTCGGTAACTGTAAGACTAGTGTGTATCAATATACTGCACATTTTATGGTACAAACAATGTCAAACTCTTTCATCATTCCTATTGGCAATTAATTTATTGAAACTGTCCCAGTTGTTTGAAAGCTGGATAACATTATCCTCAAAATAAATCCCTATCCAGTGGATAGCACGGTTTGTTTTGCTGACACTTATCTGCTGGATAATGATTTTTCCAGTGGATAGCATTATCAAACAACCCGGGCCAGATAAGCTGGAGAAGTTCAGAGAGCGCTCAACAAGCTAGGGTCACTCTCAGCTGTACCTCAAGTAACTCTTATTAGCTTCTTTCAAACTCTCCTACAAAACTTTCAAGCACATGCATTGTATGTCAATGACACACACTGAAGTATGTATCATTTTTAAATCTAAACAGGCTGCAAACCTTAATTGTTTACGCCCTCAAAAACACATGCTGGATCTCCAAATTCCCATTACAGCCACTTCTTCCATTAATGGCTGCATTATATAAATCTGAAGTAAAGAGTAAGGGTGAGCTTACAGCCACAAACAAGCAGAAAATTGAGCGGAAACTCTAAAGATGGTATGAAAAGAGACAATGGGACAATAATTATTCAGAACTGAGGGTAATGGAACATGAAAAAACAAGTTTAAATATTTTGTAAGGTCGTTTGAGATATTTTTTGATACAAAAACACCATAATAAAGTGTATTAACGTTTGTCTCACGATGTAATCACTTGAGATGTAGATCGCGACGTTTCAACTGCTTACTGCTAGTCTTCTTCAGGCGATAAGGTCGACTGATTGCACGGTATCATTTATATCACAAAGGTCGGCTGTGATTGGTGCATTTCGATCCTCCTATTGTTCCATTGTTCTGGCAAGTAGCTGTTCCCTCAGTGGTCCGCTGTTGTACCGTTCTCCTGTTGTTGTGTTTCTTGATCATGGGTATCCATGCTTCAGGAATTTCAATTCCACTATCCCTGTTGATGTTATTAGGGTGAAGTCTTATGTGAATAGCTTCCTTGACCCTACATGTGTACCAGTGAGGATCTCGATCAATAAACTTGACCTCATTCCAGATAGGATAGTGGCCGGTCTTGTGGGTGCGTTCAGAAACGGCGGAGGTCTGGGTACGAGTGAGTCGTATATCCCTGTCGTGTTCTTTGATCCTCTCCTGCATTGATCTCCCTGTTTCCCCGATGTAGACTTTGCCGCACTCACAGGGAATCCTGTAGACAACACCATCTTGTTTAGCCGGGTTGACGGTGTCCTTTGGTCGTACTAAGTGTGACCAAAGTGTCGTGTTGGACTTAAAAGACGGTGCGAATGCCTTGTTGTTCTAAGCAGCGGCGGAGAGACTCTGAAACTCCTTGGACATAAGGTAAAACAGCGGTGGATTTAAATTCCGCGACAGGCTCTCTTCTTGGGGTTGTTCGTGCCTTTGTGATCTTCTGTACAAAAGAGGAGGGATATCCGTTAGAAACAAGTACAGATGACAGATGTTTCTTCTCTCCAGCGATTACTGATGGTTTGGTCATGAGACGTTTAGCCCCGTCGTACAGACACTTCACAATACCGCGCTTTACTGACTGAGGGTGGTGTGAATCATACGCTAGGTACTGATCAGTATGTGTTGGTTTCCTGTAGACATTGGTGGTAAGGTGGCCATCAGGTTCTCTGTAAACTGACGTGTCGAGAAAGGCGATCTTGCTGTTGTTCTCAATCTCCATGGTGAAACGGATTGATGGTTGTTGACTGTTCAGGTGTTGCAGGAAGACGTCAACTCTATCCCGATCCAGGATGGTGAAAGTATCATCTACATACCGTTTCCAGATCTTAGGCTTGCAAGGTGCGGACTCTATTGCTTGTTCTTCAAATATCTCTATGTAGAGATTAGCAATAACCGCGGATACAGGGCTCCCCATGGCTGCGCCGTCTCGTTGGTCATAAATCGATCCGTTGTACTGGAAGTACGTAGATCTTAATACGAAATCCAAGAGGTCCGCGATTTGAACTGGTGTAAGTGTCGTGCGGTCAGCCAGGCCTGCGTCGTTCTCCATTTTTTGTAGCACGGTTTATACGGTGCTCTCGATCGGTACGTTGGTAAACAGTGACTCTACGTCGAAAGACACCATGATCTCATGGTCCTGGATCTCTTCACTGGCGATGGTGGAGGCGAAGTCAGTTGAGTTCTTCACTGTAAAGTTCAAGTTACCTGCAAGAGGGGATAATACGTTAGCCAAGAAAGCAGACAGGTCGTATGCAAAGGTGTTGACACACGACACAATTGGCCTAAGCGGTATGTCAGCCTTGTGGATCTTCGGCAAACCATAGATCCAAGGTGGTTATTTGTGTCGGGGTCTGATCTTATTACAAACCGCCTCTGATAATTTTTATTATGTGTCCACTCCGTTCCAGGGTTAGCAGCTTCTCAGATAGCTTTCGGCTCAAGCGGTCTGTCGGACCTTTTTTGAGCAGCTGGTACGGTCCGGAATCAATTAGCGCTGACAATTTTGCGTGGTATGTGTCAGCGTCCAGGATCACGCTGGCGCAACCTTTATCGGCCGGAAGGATCATGATGGAGTTGTCCTCTTTTAGGCTTTTTAGAGCCTCCTGCTGTTCCTTCGTGATGTTGGGCGTGGGTGGTTGTGCCTGTTGAAGGATGGTGTTGATGGATCTCCTGACTGTGTCTGCTTGCTCCGCATCTAGTGGCCTGACTGCTGACTCAATCTTGGTGATGATCTCGGTGGCTGGGACGCTCGTAGGAGTCATGGCAAAATTTAGATCTTTCTTCAGTAAGGACACCTCAGCTTCGTTAAGGGTCCTGGATGACAAGTTGATAACCCACTTTGTTTTGTCAACAAAAGGTGTAGGAGAAACAGAAGACTGTTTCTCTCGCAAAAGTTTCTCAAACTTCCGCTGTTGACGGTCTTTGGTGGTATTAAAGACTCGCTGGGTAGTGGATTTAACCTTGTCGAGTACCTCTGCAGCGTCATCCGCAGAAAGAGCAGATGTTATGCTCTGTGCTGTTGATTCGGCTTCTTTCTTCGTATCTCCCTTGGCTCTCTGCGTCAGTCTGATTTTTTCCCTCAGAAATTTCATGGATGCTAGTTCAGCGACTCTGCGTGCACCTCTGGTGGGAACTGGCAGCCGAACTTGCAGATCTCTTGGAACAATGTGGTTCTTAATACACCTTGTGAGAAAGGTGAGATGGTTGGTATAGCGCGCGAGCTTGCGTAAGCAACGCTCGTGTCGACGAATCAACCTTAGGGCTGTGCGCCCATATTTCTGGTCATTGTAATTATAACAGCTAAGGAAGGTGCAAGGTTTGGAAATTAAAGGTAATGGGTAGTGGAAAGTTCATGCCTCACTCTCCCCCCCCCCCCCCCCCCTCCCCAACCTACATGTTGGTTACCATCAATAATTTCCATCTTTTTTAGTACGGCATGGGTCAAGAGAGAGAAGAAAAATTAATTAATACAATCAATTTCAGTCTTCCATGAAATATTTCCCTCACTTTTTTGGAAACAGTTGGATGCCAAAAATTAAAACTGAAGACTCACCAACATGTCTGTGTAAGTATGCCATTCGGTATGGAAATCTGAATTTGACACATAACTCATATTATCACAGCCATATCTTTTAGCAGCAGCTGAGAACATTGCTACTCCCCCCCTCCCTCCTCCCCCCTTGGATGGGAGACTAGTTTTTCAAAGCAATATTCAATACTAAGCAATGTTAGGTTAGTGACCCAATTCACTGGTATGCAGTTATTACAACCATGTTTGAAACACTGATATTATACTGAGGAAGTGTTTTTTTTTTTTTTTAAAGAGAAATTTAGTTTCGGCAGTAATCACTTAAAATAAAGATTTTTTAAACATATTTCCCATTAATTTCCTCAAAATATCTTAAAAATTCCCAAACATTCACTTTACATAAAGTTAAGTGGTTTTTCACTATGACAGCTATTATGCTATAATTACTGGATTTTGTTTTTTTTCTTTTTCTTGTACATGGAAGCAAAACAAATTATGGAAATCTCACAAATATGTCAGCAAGAGAGTGCAATGTGTGAATCAATCATTTGTAAGTAAGTTGAAGGACACAATTCTGCTTCTGTTATGGAAATATATCTGAATGTGTTACATATGCTTGAAGTTAGCCATGATCAAATATACTCATTAAGTTTGTGATCAGATGTTCTATGATCATAACCAGAAGGTGATTTGCTTCTGTCATAACCAATGATAAGTTAATGACTGTGTAACTAGGAAATCAACTAAGGAAAGGTCTAGTAGAAACTACAAGAAATAAAATCAAGGAATATTTTACAATTGGTACTCATACATCTGGTGGTGGGTGAAGGGCAAATAAGACAAAAAGTCAACAAATAGCTAAATAAATATCTCTATCCTTTAGTGTCTGTCTAATTATCACAGTCCCAGATTATCACATTACAGTCATTTCAATCATTACTTTTTGATTATAAATTTTATCAGCTGGCTACTTACAACTACCATGAAAGAGTTCAACTGCCATGAAGGAGCTGAACTCAGGTCTAAAGAGAAACAACTTCAGCTAGTGGTCAGAGCAAAACTTGAACCCTCACCTCCGGATTTCAAGTCTGGTGCCCCAAGCAATCAAACGCACACAGCCTCCTATCTGACTCAATAACCTCAGCTTGCCTTCCCTGTGGTTCTTTCTGCCCTAATTGAACAACATTTAAAATTTAACCTACAGCAGCTGACAGACCTTGGCTCTGACACATGCACTGCACTGTTTGTGTTAATAACAATTAAGATGTCAACTAATTATAAATTACTCTCACTGGTTGTTGGAATTCAAATGAAATAAAAAGAGGTAATTCATCCTCAGTACAGCACAGTACAGTGACACCCAGAAGTAATGCGGACAAAAAGGGATGTCTAGAAACTAAGACCTAAGACTCCCTCTGAATCTCAAAACCTAAGGCCTAAGACTCCCTCCGAATCTCAAAAAATAAGACTTAAAACCCCCCTCCAAATCTCAAAAAAATAAGACCTAAGACCCCCTCCACATCTCAAAAACTAAGACCTAAGATCCCCTCCGAATTTCTTATAGCTCCACTATGAAGTCACATTCAATTTAAGCAAGCCATTTGCGCACCTAACTTTAGCCATTAAAATTCCCGGCAGTTGATGTACATAAAATAGCGTGACTGTTCGCACCAAAACTTGCACATGTAGAAATGGAATTTTATTCCAATTTAGTTGAGCTTTCCTTATTTATTTTTGTAGTTTAATATTCTTTATTTCATCTGGCACTCATATCTCTAGATGGCTTTGTAAGAATCCAAGAATTATTAAATAATACTGTTTTGTTACTTGTGATCCAGACTGACATTTAAGTTCAAATTAAAGCAAACCCAGGTCTTGAGATTCTATGGTTGCCTTAGGTCTTAGTTTTTAACTTGTACAATATTTATTTTTGAACTTGAGAAATATTATTTTCCAAGATGTAGTGGTGAAGCGATTTCACTCCATCACTATTTCACTCCTTTACTCCTTCACTGGGTCACTTCCTGTTAGACAATTGAAACCCCAGGGGGTGGGGGGGATTCCCATATGAAAAGGTCATGGATGCTCATTGGAAAATTTGAATTTAACTCCTAAATTAAAGAAGACTAATATGGGAGTTGCTCGAGCTTCATGAGACCCCTAAAAGATACCACTTAAAACGGAATAGGTCCGATTTCAAGCCACTGTTCAAGAAAGGATCCCTCGCACACTTGTAGGACCCAACTCGCATACTCGAGAGATCAGCGGAAATCAAGCCTAAAAACAGAAATTAAATGAGAGTGTTTCTTTTAATTGTTATTTCTTTGAGTGCACCCTAAAGGTTACTTTGACAGCTAAAAATGGTGATGTTCCGTTGTCAACACCCTAAGTGAGACCAGAATTCTTGATTTGTACCCAGACGACAAGCATCCCCGACCTATTCATATAGGAGTTCCCCTGTACGTTTTACAGTCGCTTGCACCGTGTCAAGTTAGGTATTCTTTGAATTTCTGATGCAAGTACTCAATATCTCACTGCAGAAATGCTCTACACTGAATAAATTTTCGCACGAATGTTTTTATAAATAAATGCTACCTGTAATTATATAACTAGCTCATTTCCCACTCGATTGCCGATAAAGAAGACATTGAAAGTCACAAAATTGATGAGCTGTACGTATTTTCCTCCACCCCCAACATCCCCCCCTCCCCCCATGCCAGACAAATTATTTCGTCCTTGCTACCCAAACCATCTACAAGTTATGTGTTGACAGGTTTGTTTGTTAATCTTGAACAAAAGTTTTGTTCTCAGTGGGGATCAACCCTAAGTAAGTTTTTAAGTTATAGCTTCATGTGTTTTTAAAGTAAACAGCACACAATACAAGTAAGTTCTAACACTTGAGTAAGTTAAGCTTATGTAAATACCCAGCACCCAGGGGTGATCCTGACTGCACAAGGAAAATAACAAAATTCATCTGCAGCGAGCAGATCTCAGCCACACGAGCTGATTACTTTAATAGCTTTTGTTTG
This sequence comes from Orbicella faveolata, assembly GCF_042242905.1. Lineage (NCBI taxonomy): Eukaryota > Metazoa > Cnidaria > Anthozoa > Scleractinia > Merulinidae > Orbicella > Orbicella faveolata. The sequence goes on along the minus strand of NW_028301563.1, from coordinate 11,659,811 downwards.
ATGAAGCTCGTGATCTCTAAGGCCTTCAAATAACAGCCCCGACATCTAACTTTATTAAGATTCTGGAATGCAATTTGCTATGCTAATTAACAAGCGTGCGTTGTAAATACGAGCTGAGTTAAACAAGTATAAATACTTTACAGACTTCAAGCACTTCTTACCTCGGGAAAGAACGTTGCAGGCTATCGACCATCACCATTTATGGCCGATTTTTGGAAAAAATGGTCCTAGACTACCAAACATTGACCAAACAGACATGTCACATCGCCTTCGTAGCATTTGCTACGCATGAATGAAAAGCATTTCCGCAATCTCTCACTCGCTTCACCAGCACCCACTCCGTCGATTTTTTGCCCTCGCCCCAATTTTCGCGCGACCAGAAGGTGTAAAACGCAAAACCCCTTCAAATGACTCACGCGAGTCGAATGCAAAACCGTATTTTTATCACACCTCGCTATTCGTTGATTTCTTATTACATGGCCCTGGCTAAATGTTTAACTTCTTCGATTTTGGTATAATTTCTTCAATCTGCATTTCCTCTCGTCTGTGTATCAAAGCGTTCGAACTTTCAAATAAAAAGGACGGGGTTGCTCATCGTATCTTTTAGGGGTTAAGAAAGCGGTTTTGGTACCTCAATCCTAAGGTGTTCAGCCTCAAAAGGTCCACAGCGGGAGCTTTTGCCGTACCTTTTGGTGCATTGATCCGAAAATCATATAACAAGAAATAATATGTTGTTTTAGAATTGGTACCTCTTAGGGGTGAAAAACATTTAAGCTACGCCTACAAAACAGGATCTTGGTACCTCTCAGGGGTTCTTATCAAAATCTCATATGAGCACCCCCATCCTCTTTATATGGGAGTCCCCTCCCCCCCCCCCCCCCGGGAGGTTTGGATTTCCCTAAGCATAGCCAGGTCTAGAGACAGATTTACAATGATAATTGTTTTGACCAAAAACACAGCAAAATTATCCTGAGTGTCCATTCAATTGTTGATTTAAACCTCCGGTTGCGACTGCCTCTCATAAGCAACCACCTCTCCTCGGCGACCAGCTTTCCAAAATACCAAAAGTTTCCCCATCAAATCACTATATTTGGAACCTCTTGTAAGTGACCACCTCTCGTAAGCGACCGCGACCACTTTCGGAGCAAAAAGTCTGAAATTTTCTTTCATTTTTAACCTCCCGTAAGGGACTTCTTGACAGATAATAGAGCAAAAATTGGATAATAAGGTGTTGTCACATTATTGCATTCCTGGAAAGTGCCAGATTTTTCCTCGAAATTGATTTTTCACATGAATAAAACATTGAATAACATTATGGCTACTGTTGCCTGGGAACAGTAGCCACGAAAATTTAAAGAAAAAATGCATGTTCACTGTACTCTATCAGTCTGTATTCTATCAGTCTTAAAAAAGACAACCTAAATGTAAAATTTTGACCCAATATGGTCTAAAAAAAAAACAATTTTCAAAAGAAGATGGAAGAAGATTATAGTCATAGTGATGCATGAAAAGTGCATTGTGAAGGACAACAAGATCAGTTAATTTAACAATCTCTAATTCCTTAAAAAGAGGCTCAGAGTGTTCATCTGGTTTCAAGAAAGTTATAATATGTATAGCCCTCTTTTGAACAATTACTTAAGGTTTAAGAGTAGAATTGTAAGTATTGCCCCAAATTGATAAATCATAGGTGAGGAAGGGGTAAATAAGTGAATAATATAATAAAATATTAATGTAATATTTTATTCCTGTTTACATAATGTCTAATTTTAGATAATACTCCGATACCTCTTGAAACTTTCTTGCTCAATTTGTGTAAGGATGGTTTCCAGTTCAAATTGGAAGAAAAAATAGGAGATCTGAATCACTGAAAGGCATTTCTTCAATATGGTTTACATGAACTGTTCCTTCCTCTCCAGGTTCATTAAGTGCAATTTTAGCTTTCAACACCATTACAAGTGAAGAGTTACTTGTATTCTGAAGTCCTAATGGTGTATTGTGTTTCTCATCTGAATCACTGACAGGCATTTCTTCAATATGGTCTACATGAACTGTTCCATCCTCTGCAGGTTCATCAAAACTGCAGGCATGTCTTGTTGGTTTATCTGTACTCCAACTTTGCCATTGTCCAAAGATATAATAATCACTCTTCTAAATGCATTTTCATATGCATGTCTGTGGGCCAGTTTCTTGGCATATCCAAGCAATTCAAGTCTTTTGGTGGGGTCTTTTTCTGTGAACCATAAAATTTACCAGGAATTTGAAAGTTGAAAAGTCAGATATATAATCTTAATTTCCTCAAAAAGTTTCCAAAAGAAACCTACTGGCCCTGGGCTATCGGACATGAATTTCTTTCCACACGGAAGGTAAGTAAGGTAAGGTAAGTCTGCATACAAGCCAAGTGGCCCACCAGGCCGGAGCTTTATCCCTGTTTCTGTGGCATGAAGCAACTAGGAGTATTTCTACTCCCCCCTGGATGGGGTGCTAGTCCATTGCAGGGTTACCCCCAGCATTAAGTTTGCCGGTACCCATTTTTACACCTGGGTGGAGAGAGGCACTGTGAGAGTAAACTGTCTTGCCCAAGAACACAACACAATGTCCCCAGCCAGGGCTCAAACCTGGACTGCTCAATCTGGAGACAAGCGCACTAACCATGAGGCCACCGCACCTCCCACACGGAAGACTCTCACAATTGCTCTATTGACAGATTATGATACCATTGCTTAAGGACGTTCGTGCGAACATTTTCCAGTCAATAGATTTTTTTGAAATTTTTACTGCAGTCAGATAATGAGTTACCTGTGTCAGAAATGCCAAAAAAATCAGGGATCAGCAACTTCATTTCAGAGATGAAGCCTGTGGAAAACTACCGTGATTTTGAAAAATTGGCGCACACAATTCAGTATCGACCACAGGGGGTTTATAGAACTTTAAAAATATCGAAGGTGAGTCAACGGAGGCAAACGATCTCGGACATATTTTGTAAAAGTGGGTCTGTTGCATAAATAATTCCAAATGTTGCCAACCTTTTCACAAAACTTAACCCTTCAAGGGGCATTTGAAACCGCTGCACAGGTAAACAAAGAGCTAAAAAGAACAGAATTTGATGATGCAGTTTGCAAAAAATCCAAACTTTTAATAGAAAGATTTTCTTCATTTTTTTGCTTAACATAGAAAATCGGTAGAGGACATGATCTATCAAAGGAAAAATAGGGGTCACTGAACATCCAAGATCATTAAGTCCATAGCAATGGCCATCTGCCATATTATTGTTCATTTTATTACTTAGCGCACACTTGATGCATGATGTGGAGTGTGAATTTTCCTGCGCAGTAAGGATGCGCAGAAACAATTCAGGTGAATGTCCTCAAGCCACTGTTTGAATTAAAAATATCAGTGATGACACTTTAGCCCATCAATCTGTACTAACCTTGCTGTATCGTGTCTTGATCTCCACCATGCCCACTGCCGTCACAAAAGAATTCACAATCTTTAATCTCCAGTCTAACCACACATCTATACAAAGAATTGTTCTTTTCCTGACTATCACTGTTATCAATTTTATTCTCCAGCCTCTCTAGCTGAAAAAAGTACAACAGTAAAAACCTGTCAGATGAACAATAATATTTCTTTTGCATGTTTCTGTTACATGAAGGGGAGTGGCTCCTCACGTGAAGAGTTACAGTAAGTGCCTGCACTGATAACACATTGTGGTGACCCATATTACCCAAATGGGAGTGTTTAGACTTGACTGAGGTTCTCTCAGAAAACCCAAATTCACACAAATTCAGAAATCATACATCAGAATTTTAACATTAAAAATGACTTTATTTTACAAATTCAGATAATTGACCTTAGTAGCCAGTAATTAGCAAAGTTATTATGTAGGTAATCTACCCTAAACAAAAGATTTAATGATGTTATTAATTTTAAAGCTCAAAGAAAAAAAAATAAATAAATAATCAGCACTTCTGAGTTACCATAACAAAATGAAGACAGGAAGATTTCATTACCTGAACAATTTTTGTTGACCATCCATTAAATCCAAAGTAATGATTAGCAAGCACTGTACACTTTGCCATGTACAAAGGGTGTAGAACAACTTCTGTGAACTTTTTCCGTTGAGCAAACTGGACCTGTATTTAAACAATGCCAACTAATAAATTCTTAAAGCTAACTCAGATAACACCGAACACAGGTAAAAAACTCTGCATCGGACCTAGAGGCCCAATTACCAGCAGAGCACATCCTGGTTTCTGTAGCATTAAGTGCTCAGGAGTATTTTGACACCTCCCTGATGGGACAGTATGTCAATCAGAGGGTTTACTCACCCCCACCCCTTATGGCATTAAAATCACCTGTACCTATTTGTACAAGTAGATCTAATCTATGTAGAGGGAATCACTGTGAGAGTTAAGTGTCTTGCTCAAGGATACAACACAATGTCCCTGGCTAGGGCTCAAATGGAAATAACTTGATCTGAAGTCCAGCACACAAGCCCTCTGGCCCAGGTTGTTCGAAATGTTGATAACGCTATCCACCAGATGAATCACTATCCGGTGGATATCGTGGTTGGTTTTGTTAACACTTATCCACTGCATATCAATTTACCTCATGGATACCACTATCCACCTTTCAAACAACCTGGGCCTGGCCTCAAAATTATGCAACAGTTGGTGAAGAACATTATTGCCATGAGAACTCTGCCACAAGGGAAAACTAAAACTGACCTTTAAAAATTGGCCTCCTAAAAGTCTCTTTCCATTTATTCTTTCTTTTGCCTTTTTTGCTGCCCTTGCTGAATAAAACTTGACAAAGGCATATAGAGAACTGTAGTTCAACTCAGAACAATTCACAGTGGACTCCTCAGGAGCTGGTGGCAAAAATGATAATTTTCATGTTATTAGATAATCACTCAGTTAAGTAATAATCAACTTTTTGACTTTAGTTTATTACATGCAGCCTTGATAAGATTCCTTCTCATGCATGGTGGTGAAGTAATCAGATTAAAAATGAATCATCCCAAGTTGGCTTGTTACGACAGTTTAAAACAAATTCACACATTGAAATTATGTTTATAGTGGTCAATGCACTTAGCTACACCTACAACCCTGCAAAAAACTGTCGAGATAGTATCATCAATGTTCTAATTGCATGTGATACCATAATGTAATCAAACCACACTGTAGTCCCCCACTACCTCCATTCAATGTTATTTTATTGGTCTCAAAACCAAAGGATAAAGTTCTTGTGTTATTCCCATCCTCACCAAAAAAAAAAAAACATGATTACAAACATTACAGGAGGGGAGGGGTAAAGGCTCCATTTATTTAACGACATTTTGGAATCTACTCAGTGCAAATGGAAAAATGACAATATTTTTTCAATATATTTTTTGTCACAACTAGTTTAGACCATGGTTGTAGCTCGTTCGGCTAAGGCAAAACACTTAAACAGACAGACTGGTAGTGGGTTCTAGCAGAAGCATATCACCTAGACTAGGTGATAGGCTTCTGGCTCTAGCAATACTTATTATTCTTTAATGGGTTTATCATTTCCATTATTTAGCAGTTGCTGTTAGAGTGAAAACCTCAAAATTTTCTGACATTTAAAATGGCTCTGAAATGCCTCCTTTAAACTTCAAGTGCTTATCCTGAGCAAATTGTAGTCGAAATCATTTAATCACCTAAAAAAAATTAATAAGTTTACTGTATAGGGCCACTCCATTTAATGTCCACACCTCCACCCCTCCACCCCCTATCCCTATTGAGGACTTTTGAATTTTACCCCCTCAGAAAAGTAAACTTTTTACTCCCCAAGAAGGGAAGACCAAAGTTCAGACACACTCCCCCCTTCAGAATTTATTAAAGACCAAAGATCCCAACACTGTTGCCATCTCAGAAATGGCCTTTGAAGACTCCCCCCTCCCTCTCTGATTTCCTAGGTCATCAATAGAGGGGAACTGCAGATAAAAATGGAATGGCCCATAGAATTGCTTCCAATTGGTCAACCTTTTTTCACAATAACTGTCTAATTTCTCGCACGCTGATTGGCTCATTTTTATCATCAATGGGAGTACAGACGGTCAGTTTTTTATGTGTCTGTCCTCTTATTGCTGATAAATTGCATCATAACATTGTCAAAGTGGCTGTGGAACCACTCGCCTCGGCGTGTGGCTCCGCAGTAAACTTTCACAATGTTATGACGAAATTTATCATCAAAGAGAGGACAGACACATAAAAAACTGACGTCAATTTGTTAAATTATCCAAGTCTTCAGTGTTCACAGTTCTGACGTTAAAAAGAGTTCCTACGATCAGAAAATTAGAACAAGAAAAATAAGTTACCTTCTGAACTATCTGATGAATCGATCACTTGTACTTCATACACCAATCCAAACTGGGAGAATATTTCAAGCAGTTTCACCTGAATCATTGAAAACGACAATTCTTATTATTTAGTCAAGTTGTACACCATTATTGTCTATATTATATGGCGAAGCATCTTATTATACACAAAGAAATCCTTACTTGTACCACTTCTTTCTCCAGCCGTCTTGAAATGTTGGTGACATAGAGATTAACTTCATTCTTATGAGGACGAAAAAACTCGATAAGTTCTACTGATGAGTCCGCCATGTTTGTTTTGGCTTCCCGCGCGCTCCCGCGTATCGTCCGATCACTCAGCGGTATTTTAGTAAAGAAATTGCCTCGTGGTGTATCAATCATATAGTGGTTTTCTATATACCTTGGGCTTGAAGGAAAATAATTTTTAAGGTGATTTCTCAGTATTGCATTGCGCATCCCTACTGTGCACGATTTTCGCGTCATTAGCGCCTCAAACTCTTATTTGTTGCGCACGGAGATTACCAAAAGTCACCTAAATAACCGTATTTGTCAGCATTGTGGCATGAAAACAAGCACGGTGACCCCTCTTTTTACAACGCTTTTGATATCTCCTTGTCCTGTAACAACCAAATTTCATCGGAAATCTATGGCCGGTTCTTTTACTAGGGACTCACCTTGAGCGCAAAATGACTCAGAATTGAAATTTAATCGGGGTTTTAATGTTTTTCAATGTCATTGTTTTGTGGAGCTTAGAGTAGTCAAAGTGAAATGTATAGTGCCAAAGAAAACCAGTGAAGGTCATTCAAGGATACCTCCAGGATCAAACTTTGAGCAGCCGGGCCCGATATTGCAATGGAGGGCTATGTGTACCTTTTACTACTGTATACAGACTTGCTCATATTCAATTGTCCCAAGAGCGTATAAAACGCAAAATGAGGCCCTACGTCAGGTGAAACCCTAGGGAGACCAAAAACATCATGGCGGAGAACTCTCGAAATTGAGATGAGACAGGCCTTACATGACCAGAAATGTGGAAAGCGGCAAAAGATCGAAAAATGCAACCTCGTTTTCAGGGCCCTCTCTCTTCCTCGAGAAAAGCAAGGGAGGAAGAAAGAGGACCGTAGGAACAAGCTTAGGAAAGTTGCGAGCTTATGCCTCACAAAGGGTTAAGAGGACGAGTGAGTGATTACCCTATATAGCATTTATAACTGAGGGCTATAACTGAGCCAGACATGAGTTACACAGCTACCCATAGACTACGAGGCTCTTCATGGGAAAGAAAATAGGAAATGAAAAAAGGAAGAAGAACCTGCCCGCATCACTTAGAGCCCAAGAAACTCCACTGATGCGACGCTGAGCGAGTTGTCAGAAATCAGTCAATCAGCGCTGGAACACCAGATATATATGGATTGACACGTTGTCCACGCGATCTGTGTCGCGCTAGAGGATATTAGGGTACTGGATCGCGACGACTAATGCAAAATAAAATTTGACAAGGGAGAAAACATATGCCAGAAAAATTCAAACGACTATTCCAAATGTTTCAAAGCCTCATTGAAAATCTTGTCCACAGAAAATATGTTTTGTCCAGCAAGATGGCGTTTAGATATATTATTATTATTATTATTATTATTATTATTATTATTGTTGTTGTTGTTGTTGTTGTTGTTACTATTATTATTATTATTATTATCATCTAAGTTTAAAACAAGGGAATGAATGTAGGAAAAAATTCTCATCTGTCACAGAGAGTACGGCGTAAACCGTGAGCAGGTAGAGAAAAGACAGAATACCGTAAATCACAACTGCTGCCACATTTCGGCTGAGCAAAATAGAATTGTCTTTCAGGATATTCAGCGATCGTTGCTCGAACACTCCCCCAACCCCACTCCCTCTCCTTCACCATTGAACGCCTGTCACGCAGGCTATATTACGTTCAGACAGGAGCGCAGACATAATTCACTGGTCTAATCAGCCTATTCTATAACCCTGTCTTGAATGTCACTTTCGTCATGGGGGGCTTATTGGAATAGGGGTGCTTATTTAAAAAAAACGGCATTCATCTAGGGAGCGCGTATTGGAAGAAGGGTGCTAAAGGGAATCCTTATGTTCGCCTTATTAGATCTAGCACGCTTACGTTTATTTCTTTTATTCTTTACAAGTTAGACAACTTTGTGAATCAGTCGCTGTCCAATCATCTTAGAGCAAAGATTCTTTCCTGAAAGTAACAGCCCTCTGACCGCGTTTTGTTTTGGGCCCAGGCTTCGCCTCGCCTTGTTTCGTCAGCGCTAGATACCAGTCAGGATTGAGCATGGATTGATACGAAGTGCACTCGGTCCCACAAATCTCTTTGAAGACACATTCTGGCCGAGATGAGGAGGTCTGTGGAATTTTAAAAAGAGTTACCACAAAAAAAGTAATGTAATAGGATTGAGTGGAGCAAGATCAAGACTCAAAGAGTATAAAGAAAAAAAACTAGTACCTTCTAATTCCACCCTTATCAGTGATATTGCTTTTGAGTCTCTACCCGGTTATTCCGAGCACTATATATTGTCTTCTAGGCAATTCAATTCAAAACCAGACAGTTCTTACTTACTGTGGTATATAACTCTCCGTTTGCACCCATCGCAATGTACTGTCCTGCAGCTTTTCCTTTTATCATGGCCACACCGGCCTCGACGAACTCCATTACAAGAAAAACTATTGACAAAGAAACACAAGAAATAGCAGCTGCTGCTGGGCCACAACTGTCATTGTTTCACTGATTCCTGTTTGTGTATTATGGAACAACTGGGACCTGTTGCCTAAGTACAGTGTTAGTTCGGTTTTGAATGGAATGCTAGTGCTGCAGGTTTCTTTTAAGCGTCAACAAAGTTAAGACAACGACCACTACGCAACATGGCGGCCATACTCTTGCTAATAAGTTGACCGAAACATGCAGCCTTGGTTTACAGCGTACATCTTTGATATTGACATCCAGGTTATGGTCAATTGACGCCTATAAAAACAAGTACTGGTTTTCGATTGGATCGCAGGCTCAAGCTAAGTTAACGTCTTAAAACAGTTGGGCATCGTTGGCCATCGTTGGAAAGTGAAAAACCTAAATTAATCACCGTATTCAGTGATAGAATATTTGTCTAGCTAGTTTTTTCATTTTCTGATGACTTTGTGCGAAGCATCGATACACTTTAATATTGTAACTGTATAATAAAGCTACCAAAGGACACGAGTGCAGTGTAGACAAGTGCACACAGGGAGCCCAATATTATAACGGGACTACCCAATTTATTTAAGATCGCCTTCCAAGTATTCCATTTAAAAAGAACAGCGCAATGTACGGCGAATTACAAAAAGTGAAAATCATCAAAAACGAATTACGATTTTGACGTTCCACCAAATTATCTAAATTAACATTGAAAGCGGAAAACTGGCCGACAATCAATTGGTCAAAAAATAAGTTCATCACCGTCATTGAGTTTTTCTTTTCCGTGTCTGGCTACACGTAGACAATGCTATATTTTCAGTAACAGTCAGAATTCCTTTTCTTTTAGTTTCAAGACGTTGTAACTCAGTGAAGTTCACATCAAAAATACATTTTTTCATTGACACTCGGCCTTTTCGAATGCAAATCTCGATTTCTTGAAACTGAAAACTGCTTAAAGCCATGTAGACTTAAAGAAGTTATACTCCTAACTGACTATTACGCATTTCCTTTAATGTAAGTTTAGAGAATATCGCTCTATATGAAGGCGACAACCCTTCCTCGCTTGATGATCTCCTCACCTGCCTACTTAACAATGTATCAACATCGTAAAGAGAAATTAGAAAATGATCGTTCTTGGAAATAAATGGTAAAAAATGCGAAGGAAACGTTTCACTTAAGTTGTGGCTGGGTTATAATTCTTAGGCGCGAACGTAGCCCGCAGGCATTTTGTAAGTTATACGTTACATTATAATTAGCGAAATAAATTTCTCTACTCACTGTAAATATCATTTTCGTCCCGGCTTCCCTCTACGCTGTTCTCGTTTACTCTGAGATAGAAGCCATGACTGCATTTTAAATGCTTCAGTGACCACGTGTTGGGCGTGAAATGAACCATGTCGTTTGTTGTTGATGTAAGTGGATTTGCGATACACTGAAGATATTTTGCGTGTACTAGTCTAACTTTATTGCACACCTCGATTACTCGTGATTGACGCCTACCAATTTAAAAGAATTTCGTTTCACTCACCCTGTCAATTCCCTTTGCATTTTCTTTTTGTTTGGAACGGCACGTGATTTTATCTTCTACATCGTCTCTTTTGGCCAGCGGTAGCTTATTGAAGAACAATCTCGCATCCCTGTTGGTACCAAACTTACACTGACGTGCTTAGCATTTGAGACGCCGTCTTAGACCTCGACAGTGAGAATTCCCTGGTGCCGAGACGGGATATGACTTTTACCTCTGTTTCAAAATGAGCTGCTCTTTGCTTCTGTTTCAAAATGAGGCTCGGCGCAAAAACTATGGCTATAGTCTATGAGCCCTCGACAACAACTCTTTATATGACAACAGGGCACGATCGCACACACGACATTTTGAAAGGGAAATTTTTCCTTAAACGATACCTAAGAAAAAAAAAATTTCCTGACCGCTCATGAAGTATGAGCGAAAGTCAACTGGCTGGGCCTCGTCGACAAGGAGCTCATAGAAAACCTAGGGATATTGTCCAATTATTAACGCTTACTGATGGCCTTTGTGTATCATCAAATATTTTCTTATATGTAAGTTATCGGTGGAGGTGGCTACCTTGAGACGTGGGTATTTCCTTTTAGTGTCTCGTTTTACAAACGCAGCCCTATTTTTGAATAAAAGTCGAAGTTTCCTTCCTTTAAGTTTTAAGACGACAATTACATGTAAACTACTTGTCATTGTAATTTCATATTGGGCTTCTTCTACATGCTATGAACGCCTCGTTTTTGAAACTGAAAAATGCGTGAGTAATGGGAAAAGGAAGTATATGTTAAATGAGATGATAGGAAAGTAAAAACTCTACTGTAAATATGAATTTTACAAAAAAAATACAAGAACCTTTTCAGCAAATAAGTAAAATCAGGCAGGGTTTGCAAAGTTTCAAATACCGTTGCAAATAACTAAATATATTCTTTACCCCGTTCTCAATAATTGGAAGGTGGAAGTCATTGTTGGAAAGGAAAAACTTTCAGTCTCGTTTCAAAAACGAGGCCAAATTTGTCTCAAAATAAACATGGCACACCTTAATATAATATTCGTATATTTTATTTTAGAAACGAATATTCAACCCGTTTACGTTACGCAAGAGTGGAAATTCACTTTAACACAAGGAATGAATTCGATTTCCATTCAGCTTTCAAAATATAGTTTTTGCCAAGACATTATATTCTCTTGCTTTCACTCAGAACAATGCGGAGAAATGCGAAATTTATTGCGCAATAAGATTGTTTCGAAAAATACAGATTCGTACTTCCATGACTGTCTTTACTTTAATCCACTTCTATCGCTCTCACGATTTATCATCTTCCCTTGCTAAAGGATTTTTGCATTTTGTCACGTGCTGTTCTACAGATTAAATCAAACCCTCTTATAATATAATAATACCTTAGAACTTCTTCAAATATCAAGGGTGGATCTAGGGGGAGGGTGCAAGGGGTGAACAATTTCCCTCCCCCCCCCCGTCTGAGATGAAGACCCCTTCGTATTCGCTTTTAAAATTTGTTTACCTGACCAGTCAGTTACGTCATTCCTTAGTGACGCACCCCTCCTAAGAAAAATTCTGGATCCGCCCATGAACATCATCTATTTTACTTACACTCTAGTCCAACTAAAATAAAGTTATTGCGCTATTAGCATTATCAAATGCACCAAGAATTTAGTATCCAGTGGAAAATCCATTAACAGATTAAACTCTTCTTGATAAAAATTCCACGGATCTCTGGCCGGATGCAGCTTTTGGACCCAGGCTTTGCTCTGCCATCGTTTGTCAGTGCAAGGAACCAGCCTGCGTGAGGCTTGGACTCAAATGAACTGTAGCCATTCGTGTTATGATGTTCTTTAAAAAAACAATCTTCCACCAAGGAGCTCTGTTGAAAGTTAAGGACATAGGTTAAGTTAAATGATCTAGATTCGATCGAGCGAGAGAGCGAGCACGTAAGTGAAGGAAGGAAGAAACGAGGAAAGGGAGGCTGGGTGACCGCGCGCGCGTGCATTAATTCGCGCGCGTTGCGTTCGTGTATGACTAAATCCTCATTGGCATTAATCAGTGACATCATTGATACTTACGTAGGTCAAGAGGTTTCCTTTACTGTCCATCCCGATATATCTATTAGATACTTCTCGTAACACAATTTCCCCTGGCGCAACAGATATCATTTCAAGGGTAGCTGCAAATCAATTTTAGAATGAACATTTCTCTGTCAACGGCTCTGGCAAAACGAAGTCAAAGATAAATGTAAGTTGGTAAACTTGTGTGTACTTCAGCGCGACCCCGTTTGGCAGCTTATGTGTGTACATCTATGCTAGCTTTCCAATGCAACGAGATCTAAAAGTTTATCTTGATCTTTAACTCAAAGCGTTGTCAGACAAGCAAACTCTTCTCAAAATTCTTTTGCGATACAATTAAGTTGCCAAAGAAATTGCTTAGCGTGTTGAAAACACCCTTGAAAAATGAGAACATTCATGAAACATACAGCAAGCGCTACAAGCTCAAATCTTAGCAAGAAAATCTTTGGTACTGCTCATGCGCGGTGTTTTCTTATAAAATGTTTATTTATCATATAAAAATATAAAACAAATAGAGTCCATGATATGTTGCCGTGCGTCTGTTCAGTAATAGATCACAGATGACGTCAAATGTGGTAAGGAGATCAGTGCACAAGCGGCCAAATCCGTCGATCCGAAAAACTATTCACGCCCCTCAATTCACCTCTCGCAAGATATCAAGATATAGATCAAGGTCTTATGCCTCTTATTAATTGGCCTAGTCTTTGTCGTAAGGTAGGTCAGGGACGTAGCCAGTGCTAGGCAAACCGAGACCCTTGCGTTAGCCTTTTCTTTTTGTTTTTGTTTTTGTTTTTGTTTTTTTCGTTTTGGTTGTTTTTCTTTTTAAAGGGGGAAAGTAAAACATTGCTAAATACCTAGGAAAAGAATTTGACCACAGACATTACCTCACTTTCTGGGTAAGGCCCTGTAGGGCAGGCCTTTTGTAGCAGTAAGCCAGACATAACAGTGTTTTGAAGTCACTTAACATTACAGTCGATCACTGATTTTTTTTTAATAAATAAATTAATTCAAAACTTCTCGTCAAACCACTCGTCTGCAAAATTGTTTCGCCGCGCCCAGATATCGAATTTTCCCAATATAACGTAATTGCTATCAGACTATATTCCAAATGACAAACACATATGCTTAACATTTGAAAAAAAATTATTTGATGCTTAATATTTTCACTTTTGCAACAACCCTAGCGCGACTTTAACTTGTCTTGCAAGATTGTCACGTGACTCTCTCAGAAGCGGTGTGATCTTTTTCAGTCCAAAAGACGGCCGAGATGTAATGTGGCCTTACACAAACTGGTATACCTGTTGAAAGCGCTTTCACCTAATTAAGACAAACCTTCCAAGTCATCATAATTCTCCACAAATTCTTAAGGACTTTATGAAGAGAGAACTCCTTTCCCCTGGTTATTTACGTCGAATCTTCGACACAAGTTGTGAACAATACAAACCGGCAAGCATAAAATGATCCAAAATTAAAACTTTAAAACCATGAAGCCGGGCTAATTTGTTTATCCTGGTTTGTTTAATTTGTTTATCTTTCATTAGCGAACTTAGTAGGAACAATTGCACTCGCTGTTTAAGACCTGTTGGTTTTACAGTGTGTACGATACATGTGTGTGTAGTAAACAGAAGAATTAAACTTACTAGAAACATCACCGATTCGTTGTTGACTCCCCTCAACTGTGTCATCTGTTACTCGCAAAAAGAACCCGTGACGGGAGATCAATTGCGTCTTTCGGGAGACGTTTGTTGTGGGCTGAAGAGAAGTCATGGCCGGCGCTGCAATCTGTACACAGTTTCAGGCAGGGCCTTTCACTTTCAAGGGTGAATATGCAAAGTTTATTGGTGCAAACCTAACAGATTCCTCTTAGCCGTCAAAGCTGCCCAATTCATTTTCTGTGCATTACTTCAATCACCAAAATAAAAACCCAGGCGCCTTCCCACGAAATTGTTTTAACCAGTATGTCTACAACCGTTTGCTGTAACCTTTAGTGGAAATTACAGTACCTTGGAAAACAATTAAGAGCTTTTCCTGCGGTGTCTGAGATAAAAGCTTTTCTTTTGATGCTTTATTTAAGGGTGGTTAATTTGCATGTTGCATCAGTTGATCAGTCATGCGTGCGAGTATTGGGACGGTGGAATTTCAATTAGGTGTAAAAATAGTTCACAGATGACTGTGACTTTAAGAGGATACTTACTATATCGTACATGAGTTGATATCGATGACATTACACTGATTTGCATGAGACGTCAGACTTGACAAGCGGTTTGATCGATAAGTTAGGAATGTGCGAATCTGACGCTCTCCAGAGGCCGTGTGACGTCATAAAAGCATTATGTCAAACGTTAGCAGGATGGGAGTGCCTGGGTAATAGTACTTCGTCACAGCTTTGCCTTTGGGTCTCTTTCTTTCTGAAATCTCTGTTAAAAATGGCTAACTCCGTGAGCGGGCGAGATGAACCAAATACTGTGATGTGATTGGCTATCCTAGCGGGCAAGATGGCACTATTTGACCCGCTCGGAATTTTCGCTCTATCCCGCAGGAAAAATTTCCCCGAAATCCATATAATAAATCCCTTATTGACCAGGCATGTAAAAAACATGTAAAGTGTAATGTAAATCTTTTTATAGTGGCCATGCACTTAGCTATACAAACACTAAGCTTAGCTAGTTTACAGGCATGCCACTAAAACAACGGAAACAAATATTTCAAATAAAGGTAACATAGTTAAGAATCCCAACTGGCAGGAGGCAGACCAGTTGGCTATTTAGGTCAAGATGGCACAGTGCGTTCGTTTGTTGCAAGTTTACCTCGACTCCGTGTCGGTCTATAAACATGAATGTCCAGCCATCTTGACTTCACGCTTGGTCAATAACCCATATTTATCAGTTAAATTTTCGGCGATTTCTCGGCTATCGGTTAACACTTCTCAGTTATCACGAATTTCTGCAGATCTCAGATCTTTGCCATCAGTAATTAAAAAGTTTGACTAATTCTCAGTTATCAGCTGAGCCCCGTTATGCCCTCACACGCGCATGCGCACATTCCCCGATAGCGATCATGGCAACTAACGGGAAAGTTGCGCGAATGGAGATTTGGAAAGTGCTGAGCACAGCGTCGAAGTTGAAAACCGTCAAGAAGAGACAAATACAGGGAGCGGAAAAAGAACAAAGCATCAAATAAAAATGCGCAGAAAACATTCGGTCCATTAAGCGTCTTAGTCTCTCTATGTTATTTTAGCAGAGTGGATCACTTAATTTAATTTGATCCTCTGTACCCTGCTGAATTGATGGTTCTGAAACCAGTTGTCTCTGTTTGTTTGTTTCCTGTTTAGACTGGAACTTGTCGCGTTTTGATCATCGGAAGGACTTGGTTTAATCACACTAGATTGTCTGGATTATGCTATTTCGAATTAATTACCAGGGCCGGGTTAGGATTTGCGAGAATTTTGATTTTAGTTTTGTAGTTTTTCGCTGAGGTTTTCTGTTCATGGATTGTCTAGATTAAAGGAGCAACGTCACAGTTTGCGCGTCTCGAAAAGTTTAACCTAAAATTTTTCAAGTTAGTCGTTTGTAATCCGTGTCAATCTTGTCCATCCCTTACCATCCTTGTTCAGTTATGGTTTACTATTATTTCTTATGTGTTTTTTCACCTTAGTTAACTAGTATTTTCAGGTTTCGTTCAATTTAAAGGTAATTTTGCACGTCCAAAATAACACAAAATACCATGAATGAAATCCTTTAAGGGAAGCTTTTTCGAGTTAATTACCAGAACAGTGTCGTTCAAAACCCGGTTAAGGTAACCCAGGAGATTAGCGAGAATTTTAATTTCAGTTTTGCAACTCATGTGTTTTGCAACTTGTCACTGACGTTTTCTGTTCATATTGTTTGCCCTACACTTTTGAATTAAAATAATCTCAATTTATACAAAGCATAAGCAGAGAGAAACATTTCTATACAAAGAAAGATTAATATGTATTTCGGTTAACTTTTAATACTGGGTTAACGTTTAAAAGCTGGCTTTCGAAGCGGTTTCCTCTATAAAGTAGTTAGGACTGGGAAGACGGTGTGAGTGAATTTTGATAAAAGTAAATGGAGAAAGCAGTAATTTATAATCAAAGTGATCTACAGTTTTGCCATCTTATTTTGAAACTAAAAAGCAATGTGAACAAAACTGTGTGACACCATTTTTTGCTTCCCTCTTCAGTCAGGAAGCAATGTCTTAGCACTTCATTGACGGCCGAAGCTTAAACTAAGAACCCAGTGATATGGTCTCGGGACGCCGAGACAACTTCAGCCTCTCCCTGAGGCAACTGCAGTATCGAGAGTTTATATGTGAAAGCGTAGTCCCTGTAGGCCGAGTCAAAGTTGACCCAGCATGATTATTCATAACCCTTATTGAATAATTAAATGTGCAAATATCCCTCTTTCTTTGAGTTTCCCTCGGTCATTCGATCACGGTGGGTTTTGCCGAGTTAATTTTCACTTCTATGATACGAATCTCTGCTTTAAATCCTAAATCTAGGCATTACGTGACACTCGCCACGCCAGGAGTTGTCCCGGTTAGGCGAGCCAAAGCGTTTATATGAAGAAAAGTTGTCCCCCTTATCAGGGTTACCTTACCTGCCAAGACGAGACAACTCGCTCATCCGAGTTGTCTTGCCTCCCGAAACGGGTTCGCGATCCTCTTGTAAACGTTTGGTTGAATTTTGCAAAGAAATGAGTTAAAAGTTACCTCTGCCAGGGTAACTCGGGAAGAGGGTTGTCTCGGGTATCCGAGACCATATAAATGGGGCCTCAGGAAGTAACGAAATTTTTCGTTTCAGAAAAGAAAGCCACGCCAGTTTTAGTTCTGGGTGTTGAAGCGAAACAATAAATATCAGAAGTCGTGGCTCCTATAAATATTGAATACTGCTTTTATATCATAAAGGAAAATTGAGTATTGCTTCAAGATCGTGCGTTAAGGATTGAAATGTACTTCGTTTTTCAACTCAGAAACAAAGAATGTCTGTCAACGCGAAACAAATCAAGACGACATAAGCTAACACGAAATACAAATTATTCGTGAACTTCTAATTCGGCGACGAAATAAGGACAGTAATGCAGCGAAGAAAATCACTTGCTGCGTTCGACAGAACGCAGTTCTAATCGCGTAATGCATAAAAATTCGAGATATGTGTATCTATCTATCTGGGGACACTAATTTACGCTCCCCCCCCCCCCAAAAAAAAAATTCTTCAGGGGCAAATGACGTCATCTCTTTGTTCATCCATGTACTTTCTTTCGAGTGTTGCACAATATTGTGGACTTTCGAGTGTCGAGGCAGCTTATTGTAGACTGTAGCGGATACTGAAGTTGGTTATTTTTAAGTTCGAAGTCAGTGTTAATGGCATTTGAAAATCTTGCAGACGTGTCTTCACGAAATGTGTAAGACTTTTCGAGGCAGCTTATTGAAGACTGTAGCGATTATTTATCTAAAGTTCGAAGTCAGTGTTAATGGCATTTACAAACCTTGCTGACAAGTCTTCACGAAATGTGTACGACTTTCCGTACGAACAAAAAGCTGTAGTTTGGGTGCGTGTTGTGTACCCTCTTCTCTTCGACAAAAACCAACGCTGCTTTCTGCTGAATAAATCAAAGGAGGAAATGTGTAGTTTCAGTCTCTCGCCTAGATTTCTGTGCACAAAATGTGTAACATAAACCCAACGCGCGACGAAAGTTTTTACATAGAAAAAAGCTTTCAACTCCCCCAGGATTGCTTTGATACACCAACATGTCCTCCGTTTCATTGTTTCGGAAGTGAAAAAGCCTGGAAGCTGTTACCCCAAAGCCAAGGCGATTCAAAGTTGTGTTCGTAAACAAAATAATTGCCCTAGTCAGTTTTGGTAATAAAAGCACGTCGTCTCGTATACCGACGGAACAAGCATGATTGGTGTCGAGTCACACGGTCAGTATAAAACACGCACTGGGGAATGCTGACTGCGGACTGCGGACTACAGACTACGGACTACGGTCTGGGTATAAACCGTGAACTTAGGTATAAAACGCGGACTAAACATTACGGACTGGGCACGAAACGCGGACTCAGGTATAAAATGCGGACTGCGGACTAAATGCGATCTACCGACTGCAGTCCAGGCATTTTACTGATCGGTCGTAACTAATATCACATAATACATGTATAAACGAGAACAAACCCTCTCGTATGCCCGTGCCATGCGATCATTTCATTTATTTTCACCCCTGCTGAAGGGAGACTAATTTTACGCCCATCTAAAAGCTCAGTCACAAAGTGCTTTCCCTAGAATTTTTCTTTTTTTTAACATAACAAACCTACGAAAACTCGAACGCACTCTTTAACTATCTACGATTACTAATAGTCTTATCAATTTACCGGTAACCATTTATACACCTGAGCGGAGAAAGGCCTTGTGAGAGTGAAGAGTCTTGCCCAGGAAAGACACAATGACCCTGGCCGGGACTCGAACCAGGACCGCTCGATCCGAGTCCAGCGCATCAGAGCTTCTTATCACCTTTGCATACTCAGCCCGTTATCACTAAAATACCACTGAACGTTTCTATTAATATTTATTGTTTCTCTAGGCAATCTTGGAGTGCCCATAATCTACTTTTTACTTTGTCACGTGAATCTATACTATAAACCAATTCAATTCACTAAGTTCCTGGACCTGAAGCCTTGAGGCACAAAATCACATTTTACATAATTCTAACTTTAGTAGATTTAAGTATCATGATAACACACGATGTGCCTGGAAGATAACAGTCATCCGTGAATATTCCTCTTCATTCTTAGCGAATTCAAATTCTAAAACTGTTTCAGAGAATCCAAAAATGATTAAAAGGCGACACCTTTCCCAGAATTCCAGTTTATAAAAATCATATCAATTTATTCGTGGGTAAAGGTCCTGCGCGACCTTGACGATCGTTAAATGAATTGATCAGTCTTTCAATCAGTTTACTTGGACACGTTCCTGCTCAAGTTTTACTTGTACTACAGGGTTAATTGGAGACCCCTACAAAAATTAAAAGCCTAAGTTTTCGGACAAATTTACAGGTTAACTCTTTAAAGATATAAAATACCATACTTTTCAAAAACTAATTACATAATTGATTCTTTTTTTTTTTTTTTTTGAGTAATATAGTTGCCTTTTACATTATCACACGTAGGTCCTTTATGAAAATGTTCGACCTTTTCCGAAGCACTGAGTGTAAACTTAAATTCTTAGCGACAGCTACACTATACAATAAATTCTCAAACTAAAAAGTATTAACACTTTGCGTGAAAAATATATTATCAAAGCACCCGTCTTTTGGAATGTTTTGCAAAGACTTTGTGTAGCACTGGCAGCTAAAATGGACTATCTGTCAAATTAAAAAATTGGGAAACGTAAAACTTTAAGCTACTTCTGAAAGATAACATCTCAGCATTCCAAGACGTTATACAGAGGAATCCCGTTACTGTCACTAAAACTACATCAATATTGTGGTCGTATTCAAGGGATTCTTTAAAAAAAAGTAACAAGAAAATGACTGACTAAACGTTTTCTTAACTTCTCGTCAAAAAACGTGCCTGTAGTAATGAGTTGATCGCACTGACGGAGTGGTCTTGAGGCGGGCTTCAACTGACATTAATGTTAGAGGTTACGCTTTTAAACTTATTTCCTAGTTGTATAATACCTGTGCTACACAATGTGCATGTTAAGATAACATAAAGTTCTTCAAACGCACTTTTTCCTTCCGCTTTAAGAAGTTGCAACAGTTCATTGTTTCCTCAGGAGTTTCTTGAGTCATGTATCGCCACAGTGAAGCGGTCTAGCCTTGTTAACCTGTGAGAGAGAAGAGTGTATGTAACAAATAAACAAGCGGTAGAAAATATAAGTTACAAGAAAGATTTGCCACTAACGACTGTACATATTTTGTATAAAGATTTCATTTGAGGGGACAAATAACTTGTTGACAGTCCAAATTAAACCAAAACCTCTCAGCAGTAATGAAGAAAAAGATACTAGCCATCAGAACCGATTCTGTTCACATAGGATTGGCAAATCTTTGATGCAGGGATTCGCTTGTAAAACGAGTGTTATCCCTAGATCGTTGAACTTTGCGTCCAGTTCAAGAAAAACTATGAAAAATATGGATAACAGGGGCCATTTGATCAAAGGGCAGATAACGCAATCCACCGGTCAAATCATTATCCAGTGGATAACTGTTGCCTGTTTGTATTTTCAAATGAAAATTAAAGCGGTCGTCTTCGTATATACAGAAATTACATTAGACTTGTTTTCATATCTCTGATAAACTTTCCAAAACATTGGCTCCGAAAACTAAGCACTTCACATCTTTCACACAAATCTCTTTCGCATGACAAGATTTCTCCCACGTATGAAATTTATACATTGCTTATAAGAGTGGTATCAAATATTTCAAGAAACCCTCTACATTTGGCGACTGCGAAATGTCTTCTGTGGAATGAATTGGTACCATACGTTCTGCACGCGATTGATTTAACTTGTCATCTAGAATACTTGTCTTTTATTGTTTCGAATATTTTCGTTCAAAGGCCTTTAACGTCAGTGTATTTTTTACATTCATCTTGAAAAAACCTTTTCATAAAATGTACACCACTTTTCGAGAATAAGGCCAAGAAAAACCTAGCCTTTACTTTCCAAACGGCATGTGTTGAAATAACTCTGAACAATTCCATTATATTGGACCCAAAGTGAAAACTACGCGACGAATGAAAGTCTTACCATCAATCAATCGCCACATTTTTTGAACAAGAGCTTCACACTGCTTCTCCCAGCTGAAAGTATCTTCGTAACTTGTTCGCAGTCTTTGAATCTCTTGCAGCCGCTCTGCTCGGTCTTTCAGACGGACGGCTTTGATTGCTTTGGCCCACTCTTTAGGCTCAGTTGACTCCACCACAAATGGCTTGCCTAATGGTAACGAACGCAGTGCATCTCCAAAACCCGAGTTTCCACTCACAAGAATGGGAAGACCAGCAGACAAGCCTTCCAGCGCAGTTAGTCCAAAACCCTCCGTCCTGGAGGGCATGATGGCAAGGTCCGCCTCGCAAAACCACTCCTTCAATCTTTCCTTATTCTGCACAAATTTCCTAACGACCAGTTGATCTTTTGAGATTCCACATTGTAGCAAGTTCTCTGCGACGTCCTCCTCCTGTCCATCTGGTGCCCCCAAAAATATCAGACGGTACGAGCTGTCTTTCAGTTCAACTATTGCTTTAGCAGCAATGTCATATCCTTTGAGACTGAAGTCTTCTGGATCACCGCGACCAAAGGTCAGCACTCTAAACTTCTCGCTCCCGAAAGTGGCTTGCTTTATGACTGAAAATTCACTGAAAATACCTGGAGTCAGCTGAATGACATCTTGGTGTTCTTTGCACGATCGCAGGTAAGCAGTGTAGGCGTCCTTCAACTTGGGTCCAACAGTTACAACAAGATTTGCCAACTTGCACAAGTCTACTTCTGTTCGGTGCTTCTCTTCACCTTTGGAAATGGCCCTGGAATAGTTCTTGTGCATTCCGAGTTCTTCAGGTGCAGTATGCACTACCTGGACCCACTTACAACTGTGCGATTTTTTAATGACCTGGACTTGTTTACCAAGCTTTGCTCCATGACCCAGAACAACGTCAATGGCAAGGTCTCCTGGTGGGACAATCAAACATTCAAGGGAGTCGTAGCCCACGAGTCTCTCTGCTTCTCTAATGGCAATGTTGTGGCTCTTAGCGTCTATCCTTTCTTCTTCAGGGCAGGCTGACGGTGGGACTAATAGAGTGACTTCTACTTCCATGTGTTCTGCAAGCTGGAAGGCAAGCTTTCTGTTTACGGTTGACAAGCCTCCCTTTTTAGACCTCCACTCACTGCCTAAGAGAGTTACTTTCAAAACCCTCTCGGACTTCCCTGGATTATCTTGTACTGGCTCGCCCTGAGATGTGCCGGCTACAGAGGAAAGACATAAATCCTGCAAGAAAATGAAAACGCCTTAATAAAAATGCATCAAAGCCAAATTTGTGGGTATATATTGTAACCGGGCATGAAATGCACTCTTCTTGCAATGCAAGACTACATCATCTTTTCAACTTGGTTTATTTGGCTTCGCATCACGAAAACGAAAGTGAATACAAGGGAGAAGTTAACTGTGGGAATTCCTCTATTGGCTTTATTCCAAGCTTGTCAGATGTCAGAACAAGACAAGGGAATCCCATTACTGTTGATTGCGACCTTAACAGATCTTTAGCTGTTTGAATGATTGCCGCATTCCTCCTTTTGAATGCTGCCCTAATGGCAAGTAATGGTGACGACTGTTAAACAATTATACACGAGCGCGCGTTGGATATGAGATGTTAGATAGGCTAAGTGGCGCGTAGCGCCAAGTTGACTATAATCGTCCCAAATCCAACGAGGGCGAGTGGATTAATTGCTTTATTAAAAACGCTACGAAAATATGGAAAGCTAAACTAAAACGAAAATAAAAACGCTCAAAAAAATCACGCGTACGCTTATCATATTCTTAGAGCATGGTATAATAGCTCATAACCCACGATGAATAAGCCAATGAAAACTCTCGAATTGCATTATCCAACGATCCAGTTCTTAATAATACCTGATATAGGTAAATAATACATTTTGCGTTGTTTTGTAACACCCAAGCTCAACTACAATGTCAACCACTGGTGATATTACTCGTGAAATTACTTTTTATTCAAAAATCATACCTGGCTTGTTCTTTGTGAATACCACTTTTCCAGACCACGAACTGTGAGTACTTTGTCACTGACGCTTTTCATGCAGATCAAGCGTTCTCCTTGTTTTATTTCAAGGAAATGCAAACAATCTTCGTGTGAGCATAAGGTTTGGCTGTGGTTTACACACTGCTGACTTCCCTGTAGACAGTAGGGGCATGCAACACAGAACTCGTACCGCAGATTACCAAGGTACTGAAACTGCTTCAACAAATCTTGCAAAGTGTCTTCCAGAAACAATCGCACACTTCTTGCTGTTTCTGGCGATGTCGAAACTGGAACTGCTTCCTCTTCAGCTCTTTGCTTGAGGGAAATCTTGATGAACTTCTTTTTGCAAATCAGAATCATATCATGTATTATTTGCCGACCAACAACAAACCAAGCTCCATCTCGGTACAGGTTTGGGGGTTGTACGGATCCAATCTTGGAACACCAAGCTATCGATCTTGAAACAAACTGAGAGAAGAATCCATGCGGAACAAAACCATCCACAAAGTGAAGATACAACGGGCAAGGATCGGTGGGCGATGGCTCCAGTTTAGCAAGGTCTTCAGGTGGCGACTTAAGCTGAGCGGGTACAAAGTACTTCATATCACTTGGCGAAGCTGAGAACTTTGCGATCAAACCAAATCGCTCCATCATGTCCAAGATGTCTTCCTTGACAAGGCCTTGCTGAATGAATTTGGAAAAGACACGATCGACAAGTTCCATGCTGAGGATACCGCTTGTCTCTACCTCTAGCCAGTACTTGGATTCTACGGGATCCTAACAACAAACAAAAAACAGTCTTAAGAGCAGCTTCGCCTAAATATCAACTAGACTTGGAAATAGCGAAAAAATCGAATTTCTTCAAACTCGCCCAGAATGAAGCCCTACGGGCACTAGTTACAAAAATATCGTTTTAAGTTCGATAAATCAAAAATTATTTTTTTCCGCAATTTTTTCGTTTCGATGCCCCAAATCGGCCAAAATCCATCGAAAATAAGCGGCATATTCAGAGGCTCGTAAACTCAAAAGTAAAAATCTTCATTACAAACTGACTGCACGTCGTATTTGTACTTCCTTTTTTGTCTATTTAGAGCTAAATAGATCGTGATTTGATTAGAACTTAAATATTTGACGAATTTCCTAAATTAACGACCCAAGACAGCTTTACAAGAGGTCTACATTTAGCCTATTTTCAAATGCTAAAAACGCGTTCTGGTACACGGCTTTTCCCAAAACGACTAGTTTGGTGTAAAAGAGCATTCTTTCTTCTTCAAATTAGTGAAATAAAATTTTGGGGTAAATAAAATCGTGAGCGCTGAGATAGCGAACTAAATGCAGCACTTCTTCCTGAAAACGTGACCTTTGACCCGAGCGTAACGAAACCGATTACTGCAAGAAAACCCGGAAGAAAAGCAAACGCTTCGTTATTTTGAAACAATTCCTAGTGATATCTCTCCGAAACCATGATTGCAAGAAACTATTTCCAGATATGAAATCTTACAGGGTCAAAAAAGGAGCTAAAGGGCGCATTTTGACACAATAACTTTGTTTGCTGAAAATTGAAGTCAATGACCGTTAACGAATTCCAGTGAAATTTGCAAACTTGAAGTATGTTAGCCGATACTTACCTGAATATTTATATTAATAGAAGAGTCGTCTTCTTGGATTAACCTTCAAAAGAAGCAGGATCCAGATTTGAAAACCTCTAAAAGAAGAAATGTTTAATGTTCCGTGACCTGCCCGCTGCTATAAATTAGCTTAAATTCCATGCACATGCCGACCGCATGTTTGTCGTAAAACCAACTGAACTCCACTGACAGTTTCCATGGGCAACCCCAAAATAAACAATCCCCAAAACTGTAAAGTGAAATTGGCTGTCTTCATGAACAGTTAGAAGCTAGAGTCAAGTTCCATTACCTTTAAAAAGTGCTTGAATTTATTTGTTTGCGTCGACTTTGTCTACTACTCTCACGTTCGAATGCCGCGAATCGGTCACGCCAAAGCAGTGCAGACCGTGCAGACTGCAGACACTTGTTTGGGCTTTTCATTGTGACTCCTTTTCTTGGGTCTAGTTACAAAATAGTGTTAAATATATCTGAAAGTTTGTCATTTATCCACAGGCTGCACAAGCGCAGTATTTGACTTTTGATTCAATAGACAAACGCGTACAAGACTTTGTATGGGAAACTTACTCAGTCTGCACGGTCTGCAGTGTTTTGGCGTGACCGATACTACGCAGTATTCGAACGTGACAGTAACTACTGAGTGAGCAAAGTAGAATCAAGCACTTTTAAAAGGTAATGGAACTTGACTCTAGCTTCTAACTGTTCATGAAGACAGCCAATTTCACTTTACATTTTTGGGGATTGTTTATTTTGGGGTTGCCCATGGAAACTGTCAGTGGAGTTAAGTGAGTTTTACGACAAACATGCGGTCGGCATGTGCATGGAATTTAAGCTAATTTATAGCGGCGGGCAGGTCACGGAACATTAAACATTTCTTCTTTTAGAGGTTTTCAAATCTGGATCCTGCTTCTTTTGAAGGTTAATCCAAGAAGACGACTCTTCTATTAATATAAATATTCAGGTAAGTATCGGCTAACATACTTCAAGTTTGCAAATTTCACTGGAATTCGTTAACGGTCATTGACTTCAATTTTCAGCAAACAAAGTTATTGTGTCAAAATGCGCCCTTTAGCTCCTTTTTTGACCCTGTAAGATTTCATATCTGGAAATAGTTTCTTGCAATCATGGTTTCGGAGAGATATCACTAGGAATTGTTTCAAAATAACGAAGCGTTTGCTTTTCTTCCGGGTTTTCTTGCAGTAATCGGTTTCGTTACGCTCGGGTCAAAGGTCACGTTTTCAGGAAGAAGTGCTGCATTTAGTTCGCTATCTCAGCGCTCACGATTTTATTTACCCCAAAATTTTATTTCACTAATTTGAAGAAGAAAGAATGCTCTTTTACACCAAACTAGTCGTTTTGGGAAAAGCCGTGTACCAGAACGCGTTTTTAGCATTTGAAAATAGGCTAAATGTAGACCTCTTGTAAAGCTGTCTTGGGTCGTTAATTTAGGAAATTCGTCAAATATTTAAGTTCTAATCAAATCACGATCTATTTAGCTCTAAATAGACAAAAAAGGAAGTACAAATACGACGTGCAATCAGTTTGTGATGAAGATTTTTACTTTTGAGTTTACGAGCCTCTGAATATGCCGCTTTTTTTCGATGGATTTTGGCCGATTTGGGGCATCGAAACGAAAAAATTGCGGAAAAAAATAATTTTTGATTTATCGAACTTAAAACGATATTTTTGTAACTAGTGCCCGAAGGGCTTCATTCTGTGCGCGTTTGAAGAAATTCGATTTTTTCGCTATTTCCAAGTCTAGTTGATATTTAGGCGAAGCTGCTCTTAAGTTGCACAATTCCTTTTTATTGAAGAAAGGAAGATTTGTGAAAACAAAGCTCAATATGCCACGAACATGTGACAAGAGAAAATCTGAGTCCCCGACGGTATTTGAACCCATTACCTCCCATATATCACATGAGTGCTATAACCACTGACCGATGGTTAGCGAGGCCATAATTGTACTACAATTCTAAGGGATTATTTTTATAACCCTGCTGGACCTTGCGTTCTTAATTTGTCTCATGTATGTTCACTAGAATCGGCAAAAGACGAAGAGGAAAAAACGGAAATCGCCTCTCGTTAAAAGTTATGTCACTGAGGTATGATGTATCTTAAGACTTCAGCCCGCATTTTACAGGTCCGTCTTTCATAATCTTCCTTAATCTTGCTCAATTGAACTATCCCGGCAGCTTGTTTTGGTTTCACCACGTCTAAGCTATTACTTTGAGACTTACTTTCTTTGAAGGTAGTTTTAATCCATGGTAAATAGCTACTTCAGTAACTCACACCGCTAATACCCTTGTCTTCACACAGAGGAACAGACCTCCTTTAAAAGCTGTCCCCAATAAAAATATACGTAAGTCCATTTGACCAAGAGTTTGTTTGGGGAATACGCTAGACGTTTCGTATAGAAGATAGGCTTTTTAAGTGCTAAGCATAACGTCTTCCTACCGCTTTGTTGAAGGGTGGTATGGTTATCAACATCTTGAATAGCTCAATTAACCATTGCGCCCTCAGTATGACTGTGCTGCGGTGCTTTACAATCATTCCAAGGTCGTGATAAAAATGCAACATGGCGTAGAACTGGTCTTCATCCTCGATAAAGCACACTTCTTTGGCATACGTTTGAAGTTGTTCCACATTCATGTGATAGACATTTTCAGCTACCAAAGCTTCAACGACCTTTTCGAAGTTGAACCACCTAAAAAACAATCAAACAAAATAACTAATCAATTTAAAACAGTATTCAAGTATTAAACATCTCCACCTCAAAATTTTTAAAAACAAACAGTTAAACAAAAGATCTTACAACCATATTGCCGACATTCACCTGGCACTTCCTGGTGGCTTATTTATTGCTAATTTACTTTATTCCTAGGTATTTAGTGACTTATTGCACTTACTTATTTATATTTTTCATTTTTCCCATATTTTGTCTCCTTACTGCCCTCCACCCCCCTGAAGCTATAATGTCAACCAACTTTTCTATGTAAAATAATTAATACTATTTCATTTCACTCATCTCGATTAGCTTTTTAGTTATTCTGTGTGGATGTAACTAATTTTCTGTTTCAATTATTTTTTATTGTAACCAAGAGTTTTTATAGTTTCGTAATAAAGTGTACGTTGCATTCAAATGTCCTAACCGGAGAAAAAAGATGACATTCCAAAACATGGGCTTCGAAGATTCCATAAAAGGGATAATTGATAGTTCCCATAGCGAAATTTCACAGAAAAAATCTTGGGAAATGCTATATGTTATCAAGATGACATATAAATGGAAAATTCCCGTCGAAAGATTTTTACGGATATTTTCCCTGTAAAATTCGAAAGAAAGTACATGAAAAATCCCCAAGTAATACTTCATGGAAATTTTATGTTTAATCAAATATAAGACATGGCTCGTCAAAAATCCTGGTTTCTCGATAAGAACGCGCATTTCGTCTTTAATAAATTCATTGGAGGGTATTTCCTTGGTTCTCTCCACTTACGTAGCCTCAATTAATAATCTCGATATTTCAATGAATCTAGTGCAGTTACAAATAAAGTATATACGTTCCAAAACCTCTTTCCCAGGATAGTACCATAGTTTCTAAATCAAATGTCGATTCTCTAAGATTGAGATTGAGATTTGAGGTATAGTACTAGGTTAAACCATAATGGTTAAATATATGGCTGTCCAAAATGATAAACAAAAACCTTTGCTAATAAACTCAAGGCTAAAAAATGCAGGAAAAACTAAATGTCGGGTCTACGTACAAGGCCAAGTTTGAAATGAACGCCACACGGCGTTTAATCGAGTAAATACGGTAAATACAAAGTAATGTAAAGATTGAGGGAAAATGGAAACACTAGTTGTGCTGATGTGATAAAAATAATGGCAGATAGACAAACAGACAAACCCTAAATATACTACACTACCCCCGTGTAGCACTACGAAGTGCACGAAAGGGCATAAATGAAATATATAAAAAGAAACAGACATTCACAAGCAATTAAGTTGCAAAGAAACCCAAAAAGGTCTCAATGGGAGACCATAGATCTTAAATCCTCTTTAGAGGCCTCTTGTGCAACTGCTGTTATTGCAAAGGCGTGAAGATCTCTTTCTCTTGTCAGTCATATCACTTTACTTCACTGGTATCTTCTCCCCCATGTATGGCTCCTGTCTCAAAACATCCACGATTTTGGTTCGAAGAGCATCAATTCCATCATCACTAGCAACATCAGTGTCACGCCCCTGCCCTGAAAATTACAAATAGTAACAAGGCACTCAGCTGTATAGCACCCATGCAAAGTTACGCGTAACATTCATCCAGATCCAAGGTGAATGGCAGTTGTTACAGAGAAGCTCTTATCACCTGTGTCTTCTCTATACACGTTTGTGATTTGTGCTTATTTCCACCACAATTCGAGAGTATGGCTCAGGAGAGATACTGTTAAACGTTTACAAACAATATACTCTACATGGTCCTTACACCGAAGACCCAACCATGAACCTTTTGAGGTATCTTAGGCAGAGAATGTAAACAATGTAAATCTTTCCAAGGCTATCTTTATCGCAACATATACTCCCGATGTACTAAAACTGTACCCTCCGTACAAAACAAGTCAATTCTATGAAAGGCATGGCCAGTATTTGATAAAATCCTGCAGGTTTTATCCATTTGCTTTACTGATGGCTTTTATACATAAACCAAAAGCAGACTTGAACCTATGTGCATTTTTTTTTTGCTGAATCAGTGGTCAAGCAAAAAAAAATCGTTTACCTGCAAACCATTTCATGATCTTGCGTAACCATGACTCATCGCCCAGAGTGTTGTCAATGCTGAAGAATGGCCGGATAACATGCTTCTCGTATTCCTTACCAGAAATTGCCTGCTGTATTTTTGATGTCGCAGCCTCAATATCCTCAAACGGTTCATCAGCATGTGTGCCAACAATGAACACTGGAGGTCGGAGATAGGGCGGCCTGTCGTCTGAGTTGCCAACCACTTCCTCGCCTGTTGGTCTGATACTGTGGATTGTTACCAGCCATGACAGCAGATTCTCCAGATTTGTTTCGTTGTTTGGGTTTTCCAAAAATTTATCATGTGTTCCTTGTCGAACACAGGGCTGAGCTAGGGCGTCTAGTGCCTTGCTGAGGTTGTGCACCAGGACATACACTGCTCGTAATGACAGAAACACAGGGTGAGAAGCGTAGTACAGGTGCTGTCCGGCAAAATCCCACAAATCTACAGTAACTATGGTTTCTCTCTTGTCACCAGCATTTTCAGCGTCACCATGCACGCCTTTAAGCATGTTCCTCAACCGCAGATACGCACGTTTTGTGACGTCATCTGGAGGCGAGGTTGCATCCATCATTAATGTTGAATTTTTACTTGAACTTACAATGCTGTCATCTGGGAGGTCATCAACGGTATTCTTTGTTACAGCTTCCACTCGCATTTCACTCTCTGGCGGGGAAATGGTTGAGTTCTTGAGATTGCCAACATTTTCAGGAACCTAAAATGGAGTTTTTAAAAGAGGTAGCATTTTCGTTTCATTAGGACATGCTTATTCCAGTATCTATAATTATATCTGAGAAATAGTGTAAGAGTACGTACTGAAAAAGAACTGTCACATTTTTGCCCACAGGGACTCACCTTGCATAGTAAATGAGTCAACCTTATCTATCTAATCTGACTACAATTCAGTCAAAGCTTTAATATTATGTATTCTAGCTCCATTTTTGTGTACCGTAATCCTATGTTTCAAAAATGCCCAATTTTATGCTCTTACAAGATAGGCCTACGAGTCTCATCCTATGGCGCCATACAACAGTTCAACCGTGCTATGTTGCCTGGGTGTGGAATCAAAGTACGTCGCAAATAGTCAAACAGGAAGTAGCTATCAGCCCTATGTCTGCGGATAGGCGTACGGGCACCTTCGGACTTGGGGTGGCGGTGACCTTCTTGCCCGAAAAATCTACGCAATGCCCGAATGCGTGATTGTTGAAATCGGGATGCAAACGAACTCAAATTGCATGAAAATCAAAAACGTTCACAATTCCCACAACTAATGAAACTGCTATGATTCCAAAAATAGATATATTGCTTGCATACTCAGTCTATCAACAGTCTCAATCTGAGTAAAATCTAAAACTTATTAAAATGAAATTTTCTAAAAAAAATTAAAGTATCTAACTAGAAAGTTCATTTAAGAGTTTTGGAAATCACGCCAACAGCATTATTTCGTAATGTTTTCTCTCAAGTGTCGTTGCCCGAATAATTTAGCGTTTTGCCCGAAAAATCAGTGTCCATAGCTGGGGGGGGGGGGGGCTGCAGGCCCCCTCGCCCTCGCCCTCCTCCCCCCCCCCCCCTCCCCCAGTTCGTACGCCTATGGTCTGGGACGTTACTCTTGGCCTGTCAGTGTTACTCAGCATTGTTTTACACTCGACCTCTTACATGTAGGTAATGATGACCTCCAGCCACCAAAAGAGATTACATATGGTCGCTTTTGGTGTCGTTTTCAATTAACATCGACCATACCATTCACTTTTAAACTAGAGTCGCCCCAAACTTCAACGTACAAACCTGATTTATTTCCGAGCTGTTCGTGCCCATCTCCATTGTTGATTCTTCTCCTGTCAGTTTTAGATCTGATTCCATTGCCGACACTCTCTTTACTTCATTGACTATACAGTGATAATGTTTTTCAGCTAACATTCTTGATATGTCTTCAGAAAATTCCGCCAAACTTGGCTTATTCTCGCCAGTGGAATTCCAATTTTTTACCTGATCGACTTCAATCTCGCAGACTGAAGGATCAACTTCGATTCCCTCAGTGCTCTGTTCTTTAGCGTTAAATGGCAAACCTAAGAGAGACTTCTTCAAACTTGTTTTGCCAGCACGATCCTGACCAACCAATAATATTCTACCACGGTAAACATTCACAGAACCATCCTTCAAAGCCTTTTCATAGAGCAGCTTTGCAACATCTCCTTGTGCTTGTATTTCTCCTGGAACTATGGGTGTAATTGTAAGAAAATGCAGTGATTTTTCTGATTGCGAAGGCTGTTTATAAGGGAATAGCTGCTATTGCAGTTGAGTCTGCGGTCAAATATTCTCTTGTTTTAAAAGGCATGCAAACGAGGCGAAAGGGTCAATACAATGCAGGATTGACCCTTTCGCCTCGTTTGTGTGTCAAGCCGCTGATAACTGCAATAACAGCTATTAACGAAGTGAAATTGGTTATTGTGGTATACTTCAATCACAGAGGTTCGCCAGTGACCTCAAAGTAACAAATAAGCGCAACCTGCGATCATAACTGCGTATCTTATTCGCATCCACATTAGAATACACTAAATACATGTAATAACTGGACCACAAGCATATATTGTAAAATTCTAACATGGCTTCAAGGCTTAGGGGACTACAACCAAAAAAACAACATTGCGGTTGAGGTACGAATAAACAGTTTCTTTTGCTTTGGTCCCTTAAGGTTCGGCGGCAAAGTTTATTAGAATTGGCCCATTACCAACACGGTTAAGAGGGATGCAGTTAAGTCAGTTACATAGCTAGATAATGATACACCACGGCATGGCATAACTTAACCGGCCAGGTTCTATGCTAACCTGCAATGTCTAATGACATCCCTTGTGTCATGAGACTTTCAATTTCTTCAAACCCCAAGGGGTTACCTGCCACGGACAGCTTTTTAAGATGGTGTAACTCAACGATATCTTCATAGATTTTTTCTATATTGTTGTTCCTCAATTCCAGCTCTTCTAGTTTTTCCAGATTTTTCATATTTGCCGGTAGTGTTGAGAGTTCATTGTCATTCAAAAACAAGTGCGTCAGGTTGATCAGGGTGACAACAACTTCAGGAAACTGTGTTAGCTTGTTGTGGTTCAAATTCAGCTTTGTAAGGTTTGACAGGTTTCTTGTACTACGTGGTAACTTTGCGAGCTCATTGTGTGAAAGGTTCAGTATTTCCACCTCCGTTAACAGTTCTGTGATAGCGTCTGAAATCCTTAGCAATCTCTTCCCTTCCAGATTTAAAGCCTTGCTTTTTATACGAATTGTCTGCTTTAAAGTACGTTCGATCTCCAACTGGTTCACTACAAAAAAAATAAGAATAATTCCTCATTCAGTTGTTTTAGATAAAGATTCCTCTTGTCAATTTAGGACTCAGCTGTCTCTGATGTACAGTATCAAAACTGCAAAACCGAAACATGCGTTGTCAATTATGCCTCAATACTATTTAAATCTTTACTGGACACGAGGAAACCATGTCAGCGGTTTAACCTTAAGCAGCAGAATATTAAAAGCAATTGAGCGACACCAGCAATGTGGTGTTCGTCAAAGATATGGAACACTTTATTGCCTATTTGTATTTCAGCGATCCAGGACACGTACTAGACTTAACAACGCTTTTCACATCAGGGCCTTACAACAATGACTCCTCATCATCAATCCATAGAATATTTGAAGGAATTGGAGAAATGGTACAAGCAAAGACGTCTTAGAAGACTTTGTTGAGGTTAAGGACACAGGAAAAGGATAGGTTTAACACTACTCTAGGAGTGGGCAGGAATTTTGCTAACTCACAAAAGAACTGGGGCCCAGACATACGAGTGGTACAACTTTAACAGTCACAGGCTATGCTGCAATAATTTAATGATAATTTACCAATTTATATAACGCGTATTTATATATTCTGATCAATAGCGCTTACTGATATTGTGCTCATATTTTAAAATTTGGCTGGTGACATACCATGCATACAGTGGTTGCGTCCGCAGTACGAGCGGCAGTCAAACACAAGCTGCTCTTATAATAATCTCTTTCTTCGCAGTTAACAAAAATAGAGAGAATGCTAAAGTTGCTTTGGATTCTTCTCCAACCTCTGAGTTAAGGTATCAGTATATCCCAAAATTGACCATTTTTCAAAAAAAATGTTTTTCGCTTTTTCAGATAGATCTTATTGCGATCTTTCATTTAAAAAAAAAATTCTACGAAAACGATTGACCATAAGCAAATTTATAAACAAAAACACGTTTCTTTACATTAATTACCTCTAACTGACAGCTGTCCATTAACAAGTTGCGTGACAGATTGCCGCGTGATACGATTGTCTAACGCTTGTGTTTGGTAGTCTACGAGCTGTTCTGAGTGTTCTCTGAGTGTGCTCTTTCATTGCCTACGGCATCTCAAAGCTGATGCGTTTTACAAATCGAAAAGAATATACAGAAGCGAAAGATATTTTCTTACTAACCTTGGAGCACGAGCGGTGCAATTCAGATCTTACAAAAGATATTTCCCACCGGAGGCAACATTTGAGGGGTAACCCGAAAACACTGACACCCCGTCCGCGGAACCCCAACTACGGACCGGGTCCGCGGACTACCCTACGGACTGGTCCAAGGACAACCCCTACGGACCCCTTCTACGGACCACCCCAAAATAGAATAAAAAATAAATAAATATTCAAGTTACGGGTTGTGTAATAGATAACTCGTGTCGGCTAAATTTCAAACGTTACATACATTGTGCAAATGTAACAGACTTCGGTTCAGGCTCGGGCGCAAGTTATATCGTTACACATTGCCATTTCCTTTGCTGTGGCCATGCAGTACATGAAAGATCGGGTAGCCTCCAGGAAGCCTCCGGGAAGCCTCGAAAGTTGTGCTCTTTCCCCTCTGCCATTTTGCTCAGCCCATTCTTCCGTGGGTTCGTGAACTCGTTCCGGGCTTCACAATTTGCGCAGCGGAATTACAGATACAAGCAAGCTTAAGGTTATTCCTCACATTTGCATCGCGTATCCTTACTGAGCATAATTTATGGCGTCATTAGCGCGCGCTCGTGCACGCGCATATTGAAAACATGGCGGATTTACCTTGATATTGAGCTCTGTCAGTTGAAAATGGCTCTAGCTCACCAACGAGCACGGGCATCCCACTTTTTTTTCCAGTCATTCTAATCAACTAATCATAAGCTTTGCGTGAGAAAGACTGATCTAATTTGTTTTACTGAAAATTGAATTAATAATAAAAATAGCAGATACACTGTGGTCTTTTCTATTTTGCAGTCGGTAACCACGTCAAGAAATTTGGTTCAAATTTTTAATCAAGGATTTAGCTTTCTGTCTGAATCAAACTTAAAATGTTTATTTGTGTCCTACACAATGTACTGGCTGTAGTTTAATGCGTGTTCTTATGAGTCTGGGCTCACAAAGATTTTACACTTACTGGGAATGCGTTTTTATAATAAGCATTAAATAATGCCAAAATGGGGCATTTTCAATGACTCACTGCTCCTTAATGAGCATGGGCACCCCCCTTTTTTATTTCAAAATTGAAGTTATTATATGACAAGTATTCAGAGAACAAAGTTTGAACAAAAATCTATTGTCACTTTTATTTCAAAGGAATGACCTTAATAGCCAGATTGAGCCACGAATAGAAAGTAAGAACTTTCCTTCTTTTTGCCATCGGCATCTCCTCACACTGAAAACAGCTTTGGGGCATTTCCTTTTTTTGGGGGGGGGGGTGTTAAAAACCCAAGTCTGTTACATTTACACAGTGTAAAACTCGAAATTTCACCGACACGAGTAAGAGGGGGACCCCCGTAGAGGGGGTCCGTGGGAGTAGTCCGTGGATCGATCCTTAGTGGGGGTGTGCGGACCCGGTTCTTAATGGGGTCCGCGGACGGGGGTTCAGTGTTTTCGGGTTACCCACATTTGAGCCCGCTTTGTAATTGATACGAACTCTACTGTTAAAGTAAACGAGCCTTCACTTTATCGATCAAGGCGTCATTATTTTCACACGTTTTGTGTAATTATCTCATTACACCGGAAGAGCGCCCTAAAGTATTTTTTTCCTTCGTATCGCGAAACAAAAATTTCAGCGAGTGAAGCATACCTTTTGACTTCGTTTCCGGCGAGTGTTTAACGTTTTTCACTGAAATTTGGAGAGAATGTTGCCCGAAAAGCAGGCAAAAAAAAAAAAAAAACGGTGTCGGGGAATTTTTAGTTTTTCCTTCTTTCAAAAGTTATGACTATTTTGGTGAAGAGAACGCATGTTTTATCAACTTTCAAAGTTTAACTGCGTGTAAAAAAGAAACCAGACAAGTAACCAAAATTTCTCGACACCGTTTTTTAGAGAAAGGAAGAAAAGAAAACATAGCCATGTTCATCGCGTCCTCTCGCTCAAACCCGATCGGAAACGAGCTTGATTAGTGAACCTCTGTACTTTGGGAAATATAGCGCTATATTCGGAAAACCTTATTTTTTTAATTTCAATCGATATACCTTCGTAATCTACAATTCTTAAACTTTCAGAAAATTTATACTTTACTGGAGTTTTCGTCAACTGTCCGACCGTAAAGCGGCGCAAACGAATGATGGTCATTTGGGGTATACTGATACCTTAATTTGACGAGGAGCAACATATTTTGTTTAAAATAGCACAACTAACATGCTACCTGGCGACACTCGGCGAGTGAAGAGCGAGTCGCCGGACACGCCCGGGGAAACTGATTTTCGGCGCCAAATTAAAAGCTTGGAGACACAAAATTTTTCATATTTTTCACTTTTTACAATCTGCTGTGGCTTTCGAAGTTAAAGTTTTCTTTATGTTAATATTCAACGCTGTCTCTAGTGAGAAAAGTTTCCCGACTTCAATGCCTTTCCTGTAAACAAACATTGACATCGACAATAGTTTTTTCCCGGCCCTGCTGAATCCTGATTGGTCAATTCAAATCAATAAAATAAAGCACTTTATTACAGTGTAAAAGTCTTTAGCACTACTGTGCTAATTAACGACACTGAAATGAGTAAACAAACATTGTAAATTGAACAGAAACATGTTAAAAATCCAAACTGGCAGGAGACTGAGCAGTTGGCTATTTACAAAGCGTGGAGGAGTTGAATCTGGGACCACCAAACACAAATCCATCTAGTGGCAGGAAGGAGATTTGAACTCGGGACCTCCGCATTACAAATCCAGCACCCTAAACACTAGGCCACGCTGCCTCCTGTAGGCTCTCCTCCAGGCTCTCCACCCGTATGCAAGGTACCAAATATCAAGCTATTAAGGAAGTGTCTCAACAATAAAACAAACCCAGACAGTCACACGAGAGGCCACTGGGGTTTGCGGTGCTTCCTTATGTTAAGGGTGCATCTAATCGTTTGGCTTGCGTCCTCCAAAAATTTCATATTTGAATATCTTATAGACCGCTAAGAACATTACCTCATAAAACACCCAAGGACCAACCAACGATCAACCAAGTCCTAGGGATCGTATACAAAGTGAGGTGCTATTACTGTTTCTTCGCCTAGATTATGGGGAGTACTTGTAAGCGCAGAGGAAGCAGCGAATATGCAACACATGAAGACTCTTTACAACTTAACTAAAACGATCTGCAACGACAAACCAAGGCAGAGCACAGTTGTCAACGAGAGAAATGGTAACGCCTTAACCAGCGATGAGGATAGAAGGAAGCGGTGGAGAGAGCATTTCATGGAGATACTCAATAGGGAGGAGCCAGCCTACCCGATCAATGAAGAAGATTGTGAACAGCAGGACATAGCTGACATAGACACGAGACCTGTGAGCAAAGCTGAGATAAGAAGGGCTATAAAGAGTCTTAAGAATGGTAAAGCCCCTGGTGAAGATATGATAACAGCAGAACTACTGAAGGCAGACCTTGAATTTACAACCGACAGAGTGAAAGAACTTATAGACACGATTTGGAGTCTGGAAAAGGTCCCACGTAAATGGAAGAGGGGACTCATTATTAAGATACCGAAGAAAGGGAACTTAAGGGAGTGTAAGAACTGGCGGGGAGTGACTCTCCTACCAGTTGTTAGCATGATATTGGGAAGAATTGTAATTGATCGCATTCGCATGGGGATTGACCGCAGGCCCCGTAAGGAACAGGCTGGATTTAGATCTGGTAGAGGAACGACGGAGCAAATTTTCATCTCATGCAATATATTAGAGCAAGTGAATGAATGGCAGGCAACTCTCTATATCATAAATTTCGTAGATTTCGAGAAGGCGTTTGACTCAGTGCACAGAAATGGCTTATGGATGATAATGAATCAGTATGGTATCCCACAGAAGATCATCAACATAGTTAAAGCGCTGTACGATGGCTTTGAATGTGCTGTTGTCGAGGAAGAAGCAACCTCAGAATGGTTTGAACTAACGACTGGTGTCAAGCAGGGATGTACAATGTCTGGCTTTCTC
Organism: Orbicella faveolata; assembly: GCF_042242905.1. Taxonomy (NCBI): domain Eukaryota; kingdom Metazoa; phylum Cnidaria; class Anthozoa; order Scleractinia; family Merulinidae; genus Orbicella; species Orbicella faveolata. Next base: position 11,621,546 of record NW_028301563.1, on the reverse strand, counting down.
TTCCTGCTCATTATAGACTGGGTAATGAGGCATACTGTGAAAGAGGAGGGAACCGGGCTGAGGTGGAAATTTACATCAAAACTTGAGGACCTCGACTTTGCTGACGATGTAGCTTTAATTTCCTCAACACAAAGGCACGTGCAGTTGAAAACAAACAGGCTGGTAGAAAATGCAGAAAGGACAGGCCTTCGGGTAAATGTCGGGAAGTGCACAGTCATGAGAGTCAATGCAAGGAATAATGAAGCCATCACAGTGAATGGTCTGGCGTTGGAAGATGTAGAGAAGTTTATCTATCTAGGAGCCACAGTATGTAAACAAGGGGGCGGAGAAGAAGACATCAAGGCTAGGCTAGGGAAAGCGAGGGGAGCGTTTGTGAAGCTGAATCGAGTATGGAATTCCAGCAGTGTGTCGAGGAAGACGAAGATCAGGCTACACAAAACATTGGCCAAACCAGTTCTCATGTATGGTTGCGAAACATGGAAAATGAACGAAGGTGATGCTAAGAAAATCGATGTGTTTCAGAACTGATGCCTGAGAAGGATAATGAAGATTAAATGGCAAGATAGGATTAGTAATAGAGAGCTACTGGAAAGGGCTAACGTGGAGAGGTTGAGTGAAGAGGTAAGAAGGAGATGGCGATTCATTGGACACATCCTCAGACAACAACCTGACAATGACTGTGTTACAGCCCTGGCATGGACCCCAGAAGGAAAAAGAAGGAGAGGCCGGCCAAAAACAACCTGGCGGCGCACAGTAGAAAAGGAGAGGTCCAAAGCAGGGTGACAGTCCTGGAGATAGGTGCGCACTGCAGCGCAAGACAGGAATCGATGGAGGGCACATGTGGAGGCCCTATGCGCCAACTTGGCGCCAGGGGACAGGTGAAGGTGAAGGTGACTTGTAAGCGCTCGTGGAGCTCGTAAGGAGCAAAACATGCGAGCAACAGCGAATCAGCAATTAAACAACATACTGAGTCCAGGGATAAACAACTGATAGATGCCCGGGTCTTCGAACAAGGTGTGACCAAATACCACGAGAGGAGTTACATGTAGGAGTTAGGGCAACGATGACGTTAACGAGGGTAAAACGGTCCCTCGCCCTTACGCATCTCTAATTCAAATTACAAACGACAGCACACAGCTTTGTAGCACAAGCAGTAACGAACCTTTTAACATTGTAGCTATGATGAAGGTCCACAGAAGTTACCAAAAATTTAGTAAAACAAAAACAGATCGGTTTTTAACTCACCTACTGTTACGAACAACTTTTCCACATTCTCACCGGTTAATGCTGACACTTCCATAAATAGATCCACATCATTGTCATCTGCATGAGACTGACCGTCCTACACAGTCAAATTCAAGAAACAAAACCCTGTTCAATGGTCTGAACCTGTAGTTTCAGTAGCCTAGGAGGGAAACTGGATTTACACAGGTACACTGTACTCAGATAACCATAGGGCGCCGTTTGTAATGATCAATTATTTATTCTACTTTTGGTCGTTTACATTTTCGTAATAACTTGGTTTATTTATGATTATTCATTACTGACCACCCATTCACGAATAGTTTTTTTTTTTTTTTTTTCTTCCACAAGAGTGCACGGTAACGAATCCTGCAATCTGAATGGTTTTCAGCGCGGTCCGGATTTTTCTAAATCTCTACCCACGGTCTTAAACTTTTGTCTTCCACTTTACAAGATAAGGAAAAATAAATCAGTTATTTAACGGCTTACAGTCGGTCCGTATGGTGAAAATCTGTGACCTCGGCCTTGAAAATGCTGCCCCACGCCGAAAATGCTGTCCTTTGCTACTTGAATAACGATCAATAGATTATAAGAAAAAACTCTTCCCTGATGATGGTGTATCAGTTCTTCAACAGATATGGCTTCTCTAATTGCTCTCGTAACGGCTGTACACAACCTCGCATTCTGACCTGATCCGTACGCCATATTTACTCAACCGCGGAGATCAAACTCTACGCAAACACTAAGCGCCTTCTTTATGTTACAATACTGCTGGGCGACATTTGAGCCCATCGAGTTGACACTAAGGTTATTTCAAATAACCAATTTCATAATATTGAATTTGGCTATTTGAAATAATAGCGTTAACATCGTTCAAAACGTAAAAAGGACAGGCCAAAGGGTTTTTAGTTGTAAGATGCCCAAAAAAAAGGTTCAGGGGATACGATGGTAAAAGTTTCAACACTGAAACGAAATAATGGTTTAATTCGTCAAATAAATATCCGAGTAACGACCTCAGCAACGCCACAATGGTTTTATCTAATAATTAATATAAGCAACACAAAACTGGTTCTGACAAATAACCAAATAATGCAAGATTGGTTTTATCAAAAAACAAAACCATATAAGAATGGTTTTATGACAAACCAACACATAGATGAATCGTTTTATGAAATAACCAAATGTTGTACGTTGGGTTTTAACAAATAACCAATTGTAGTAAAACCTTTTTTGTGTGAAAAGGGACGGTCAGTAGTGAATTATACATACATACATACATACATACATACATACATACATACATACATACATACATACATACATACTTATAATAAAATTATAATAAAAAATTATAATAAAAAAAAAAAAACCAACACTAATTTTAAAAAAAAAACAACGGATAAACACTGAGATCAATCGAAAAACGACCGAAAAGTAAAATAAATGAAAAATTTACAAACGGTGCCTCATAGATAACTGGAAGCGAGCAAAATAAAACTCTGAGCAACGTCTAGCAAGTCATAGAGTTTATTGTGTGGAAGACCGAGAGGTGCGTGATGAAAATGAGAACTCTCTGTCTATATTTGCCGTGGCAGATCGCAGGTAGAAATCCTGTAATGGAACTTGATACCGATTAGCTAAGAAACTTATTAGATTAAAAAAAATCAGACCGATGTAATGCAATGTATGTGCAAATTAATATAACGGATTTCCTCAAGAACTTGTATCCCTACGGTGTGACAGAATTGGATTTGATAATATAACTGCAGATTTTACACCTGACGTAAAGCTATGGCTACGAACACAAGTTACCTCAAACGTCACCTTCCTGTCGCTAACAAGATCTGCTTTGTTTCCTGCAAGTACTTTGAAAATATTTGGACTGAACTCACTCCGACATTCGTCAAGGCATTCCCTTGCAATTCGAAGTGAATCTTGCCGTGTTATGTCATACACAATAATAACAGCATCCGCACAGAACACGTCAACAGTATAGCCAAATGTTCCAATGCCAGAAGTGTCTCTTATTGCAAGGAACACTGCTCTGTCATGATCGTGATAAAATGCCCTATACCAAATGTCATCTAGAAACAGTTAAATTAAAGTGGAAAAGATCTAATAAGTCAATATTAATTCAACTCGTTATATAAAATATAGTGGGGTCAGAATATCTCATTAGTCGAGTGAAGGAATATCGGCTCAAGATCGCGACAGTACAGACCGAGCGCAGTGAGGTCCATTACAAAAAAATGAAAGACCGATATTTTCCTAGTATGATACCAAGCAAACTTGGTTAATAAACGATTTACTAAAAATGTCATAATTACTCGGGCTTCCGTAGGAAAGCCCGAGTCTTAAAATGCTAGCGTTTTGGTCGCCAAAAGGGGGGTCATGGTCCCAGGCGTTCCATGCGTAGACCATGGAAACTGGGGACGAGAAAGGCGAGATTGCTCGTTCTTCGTGACAGAATGCGGTGTTTTGCGAAGAAAGTTTTGGCAAGAATCGCGCCTTATACATTCATTTCACATACAAAGATGTCGATCGTTTTCAGAAAGGGTCGGTCCACGAATTATATTGCTTGAAAACCAGCCAGGTAAGCAAAGTTCACGCTCGAAACGTTCTCGTGAGATAACAACTGAGGCGATTGCGGTATGAGTTCAATCTACGAAACACTGGCAAAAATAGGTAGTCAATGACGGTATGTGGCTACTACTGTTATTATTTAGAACACTGCAGTAAAGCAAATCATATTGCAATAAAACGAGCTAAACAGGAAAACGTTTTTGGACTCGTAGCTCATTAAAAACATGCGACTTGTCTCTTGCACCGCGCAAAATATATCGATCTCCAAAGATGTAAAGATAAGACTTCCGGTAACTTGAATTAAATATCTTACCTCCAAGTTAGTTGGCTTTCTAGTAGGGTGCAAGAAAAAAAAATAACGTGTTAATTCAGAGGCACATTGTGCGGGAGAATTAAACCTTCGATTGTGCGGGGAATTGTGCGGGATTATTGACGAACCAGTGTTCTTGCCAAGTCCTAAGGAAAATCTGCATTGACGTTAGTTTAGCCAGTTATTTCACCAGTAGTTCAAATATATTTAGCAGTCTTAGCAATCGCCAATTCTTTAAGAAAAACTCTGTCTGACTGCAAAAGAAAATCATGTTGCGTGACATGAACTAGACGAGCAGGAAACCAAAATAAATAGCAAAACAGAATGCCGCATCTTCCTTTATAAATGAGAGTCCTTTTTAAAATACTCCTGCCTTGATTCAATAAAAATATGTAGCTTGAATATTTCTTCATAAACTGCGTTAAGGGTCGCAAATTCTGGGAAGTTATCTGCAAAATACCCCGGGCAAAATACACAACTTGAAAGTTTATGCAAATTATGTGCAATGCAATTTGAGCCTAGTCACAGGACTGTTGTTTTCGCGAAGGAGTTTATCATGATTCGTTTTGGCTCTCTCGAAAGGGATTATTCGCTCTCCAAAGGAGATATGACTCTTGAAAAGGGTTTAAGATCCCAACACGGCAAAGATGTTCAGCTACACAATTTACCCGGATCGCCACGACCAGCAAACAAACTTCGTACAATTTCTGCTAGCATGAGCAAAGTAATCGCCATAAATTGTAAAAAGACCTCGAAAATTATTTGCAAACAACTTCCCAATCAATGCGTAGACAGCTGTGCTTCATTCTTGAACCAAAATGGTTTAAACTCACAACTTGCGATAGGATGAGGAGGATACTCAACGAAGCAACTTGAATAGTAAATATCTAAGCGGAACTCTTGTGCTAAAATATCCTGATTCTTTAATTTGCTTTTATTGTGTCCAATACGCGTTTTCGTATGGTGCGATTTGATACTGTGGTACGAAGTCCGAGTAAACGCTCTTAGAGCGTCTAGTTGTTTGGAAAAAACCTCAAAAGGCAATATAGACTTCACTTTTGCGCATATCCTGATTGGGAGCTGACTTAGCGTTTACTCATGCCTGACACTAAACGACTGAAAATCAAACGCCCTTTGGGAAGCTTCGTGTCACTTGTTTTAGAGTGCGAGGAAATCTACTACCCAACCAAACAAGTGCAATTCAAGCGGACTTCACGGCAGAATGTCATGTCACTTAATTCTTCGTAGCCGGCTACGCAGTACGCAGAAACTCATTAATTCAAACTGAAGTATATCATTTATTCATGTTACAAATAATTCGTATAGTGTGATCGTCCGGGTGAGTGTAGTTCTGAAAAGAACTGTTGCTGGTGACTGACGTTTCGACAACCTGAGCGGAAGTCATCTTCAGAGTCAAGTCAACGGATCAGACTTATAAGATCATCGACTGACAAACACTATTCACTTGACTCTGAAGATGACTTCCGCTCAGGTTGTCGAAACGTCAGTCACCAACAACAGTTCTTTTCAGAACTACACTCACCCGGACGATCACACTATACGAACTACTGATACTCCTGGGTTCAAACCATTTACTGTGTTACAAATAAATTGCGCATACCCGTAGTCACCCATTTTCAGTGAAGGGCTCGATGTGGCAGGGTATTCTGCAGTTACTCCTGCAAAACACAGGCTAAACAGGAGCGCATTTTCACTTCCGGTAGTTTTACGAACACAATTCGATCTGACACAATCTGACCCTTATTGACAATTATTTTTTGTTTTGTTTTGTTTTGTTTTACACCTGTTTGCTTATTGTCAGAAAGTGCGCATTATATGATAGTTTTGAATCGGCTCATTTCCATCTCTAGACTTTTTTTCATGTTAGAGTGGTATTTAGTTTTTTGAGACTTCAGCTTTTACGACCCTTTATCAAAAAGGGTTTTCTAAAATAGATTCCATTTCAGGGGCCTTTACGTGGCTCTGTAATTAAAGCCAACTTTAGGCTTAAATATGTTGTTATTTGCTCAAATTCATTTCACGGATTCAAATGATACAGAAGAGTCAAAAACCAGTCAACGCGAATCAGTTCCGTGTGATTTGTCTAGAGTGATTTGACCTGCTTCTGAGTTTAACCCAAGTAGCGTGATGCGATGATATGCTTTCATGCTGTTAATAGAATGTCAAGAAAACAGAATACAATCAGAATTGCGAAATATCCTTACACAGGAATCTTCATTAGGATCGGAATGGGAAGAATCCTTACACAGGAATACAGCAAAAACCCTCCATATCCTCGTGTCCACGTGACTCTGGTCACTTAAGCGCGAGGCAAAACGGGGAAAAGTTGGAAGAAAACGATTAACAACCTCTGACATGTAAGTTATTTCCTATAAACAGATAAGCCATAAGCGAAAATATGGAACAGCAATAAAGCAATCTAATTGGTTAGTTTTGGTTATTGGCCTTGACTGGACTAACTTGGTCATGTAATAATTAAACTTACTCAATTTAAATAATGCTGTTTAGAACTAAACATGCATCTCACCGTCAGTAGTGGGCGGAGTATGATGACTGAAACCAGCTGGTCCTTCTAAATATCTATTTAACAAACATGTTTTTCCAACAGAGGAAGCACCTGTTCAGGAACAATTTAAAAGCTAAATTCAAAACTTGAAGGACAACGGGGGCTAGATATCTTATCACATTTTACTTAATCACTGAGATTAGATTAGATTAGATATTAAGATTTGTAGAAAACAGCAAAAGAAAGAGAGCTTTTCCTATAGCTACCAAAATGGAGGAGCAAAGCGAAAAGCCATGGCAGTTATTCAAAGTGCCCAACAGTTTCACAGGTCACCGGTAGGCCCCGCGCTACTGTAGTTTACACTGCATCACAGTTCCCTTAAACAAGATTACCGGTACTCTTCTTAGAGTTGGACACTAGTCCACAACAGGTAACTGCTTCCCCAAAGGCAGTTATCCAAAGTGCCCGACAGTTTCACAGTTCACCAGGCAGACTGGTACACATGTATATACGTTGTAGTTTAAAATGTTTGTTTTTTCGGTCAGGATGATTTCAAACTAGTCTAATTTTCATCAAAGGGGTTGGGGGAGTCTAGAAACCAATAACTTATTAGGCCATTAAATATTCAAAAATTTGTAATGATTGCTTGCATAGCCAAGTGAAGATGAAAGTGGACTACAAAGTCAGAGATTGGGTGAATCTAGGTGAGTACAAAGTAAAAAAGTGGGGGTTAAAATGGGATCCTGGCTGGGTAGGGTACTGGGTGGGCTTTCATATAAAAACGATGAGGATCTTGGTACCTCTTAGGGGTTCTTTTCAAGGTTTTCAATGAACAGCGTTAACCCTATCCTTTTTATTTTTGGTGTCCCCTTATGGGTAGGGTAGGGTTAGGGACAGTCAGGGAGGTGGGTGGTGGGCATGTTATTCTTTTTAAGAAACCCCCAAACATGAAGAAAAAAATAAAGTTATTTGCAAAATCTAGCCTGAAGTTAAAACAAAATAACTTGGGTTGAAATCACTCTTACCTAAAATACATTATTTTTAAACTACAACATATACATGTACACCCTTGCATCCAGTCCTCCTTGCATCAAGACGTGTTGTGACGGCAAACTATCTTGACTAAGAACAACACTTAACTCCCTGGCCACTTAACATGGACCACTCAGCCCCAACTCACTTACCATCAGCCACTTCACCACCTGTGCTACTTTCAAGAATGTAAAACATCTTTTGTTGTGCTTTTTTTCCCACTAGCTCAATTTTTAGCTTCCTTAGCTCAATTAGTATATAATAATGATATGATACAACAAAGAGTACAATTGAACCCTAACTCATACACCCTTAACGGTTTCAGATTAAACTGAATGACTTAATTTGAAAGGTACATTGTGTAACAATTAAAGATCCTACAAACTTTAACAATATAATTACAACAAACACCGTGAGCACTCACCCAATAGTAGCACTTTATATTCCCTACATCCCCATAAAGGACTAATTATCCTGGTGTCCACCATGAGACAGCACAAGTGTCAGAATTTATCCTCAGGATAAAACTGTTGTACAGCTGCAACTGTTAAGTACTTTCACCTAGAAATACAACGCAAACAGTGGTATTCTCCATTTATCTACTTGTAAAATTCATCGCTAGTTCCAAAGGAATGGATCCAATGAAAAGACACTACTCAGGTCACACAAATGGGCTGCAAACCTAAATACAAATTATGCATTCTATAATTTTTAATACAAAAAAAAACCCTTCTGTATCATTTTGAAAACAGAATTACACCAACTGATTACATATTTTGATTGCTTGTTTTTAAGCTTGAACAACAAAAATTGAATATCCATAATTTTCACAAGTCTTATTCAATGATCATGTTCGAACTCACCACTGTAAACACTTGTGCAGATTGGCTGCCTAAATTATATTTACCACTAAGTTTAACTGTTGAGAACAGTGTAACTCCAACAACCCCATTATTATGACCACTTTCAGGCTGTAACAATTTAACCCTGCTTATATTTTGGCTGTCATGAACAAAGTTCAGTCATTTCTTTTTATACATGTAACATATATGCCACAGTGGAACCTGTGTTAAGCGGACCCTATATTAAGTGGACTCCCTCAATGAAGTGGACACCAGCTTGAGTCCCTAAATTTTCTTCCAACGTTCACTGTAAAATAAACCTACATTCAGTGGACACCTCTGTTAAGCCAACGTAGAAACCAATATTAAGCCATTTTATTTCAAAAAACCTCCAATAAACGGACACTTCAAAGGCTTTTTATTTCTAAAAGCTCAGCTCACTCCCTTAACTTTGTTCAGCGATGTCATTCTAAACGTAAGTAGATTATTCCAGATCGATTCATTTACTGACTGAATATTGTGCTTTAAGCAGTCTTTGATCTTACATTGTGTAGTTACAAAAGAGTTAATAGTTAACTACAGTGTATCATTGCACTAATCTATATTAGAACCTGTTTAGAGCGGACACCCTCTACTAAGTGGACACTAGTGAGTGTCCCATGGGTGTCCACTTAATACAGGTTTCACTGTCAGTAGTTATATAGCAAAGCCATGGTATCTGTTACATAATCAGCTCATGTAATTCTATTCATTCTTTCACCTTTTAGGTATAGTCCTAACGTAGAGCGTTTGTTAATTTTATGGTACAAGCAATGTCAAACTCTTTCATCATTCCTATTGGCAATTAATTTACTGAACACTGCCCCAGTTGCTCGAAGGCTGTATAACACTATCCACAAGATAAATCCCTATCCAGTGGATAGCACGGTTTGTTTTGCTGACACTTATCTGCTGGGGAGTGATTTATCCACTGGATACGAACATTATCGAACATTACCCAGGCCAGATGAACTGGAAAAGTTCAGGGTCACTCTAAGCCATACCTCAAGTAACTCTTATTAGCTTCTTTCAAACTCTCCTACCAAACTGTCAAGCACATGCATTGTAAGTCAATGACGCACACTGAATTATGTATCAATTTAAAGCTAAACAGGCTGCCGACCTTAATTCTTTACGCCAAAAACACATGCTGGATCTCTGAATTCCAATTACAGACACTTCTCCCATTAATGGCTGCATATATAAATCTGAAGTAAAGAGTAAGGGTGAGCTTACAGCCACAAACAAGCAGAAAATCGAATGGGCACTCTAAGAAGGCATGAAAAGAGACAATGGGACAATTATCATTCCCAACCGAAGGTAACGGAACATGAAGGGAAGTGTTTTTTGAGGTCCTTTGAGATATTTTTTGATACAAATTCAACACCATAATTATAACAACAGCTAAGGAAGGTGCAAGGTCTGGAATCTTGGGTAATGGGTAGAGCACAGTTCATGCCCCACTGTCTCCCCCCCCCCCCCCCCCCTTAACCTACATGTTGGTTACCATCAATAATTTCCATCTTTTTTTAGTACTGCACGGGTCAAGAGGGAGAAGAAAAATTAATTAATACAATCAATTTCAGTCTTTCATGAAATATTTCCCTCATTGAGTTATTTTTTGTAAAAAAAATACCTCTTAGTCGGCGCGTCGGGAATGTTATGGACGGGTCAATGGGTGAGTGAGTGAGTGAGTGAGTGAGTGAGTAAGTGAGTGAGTGAGAGATGTATGTATGTCACACCAATCAGATTGGATCTACTATGAACAGCCAATCAAATTTCTTGTTGTAAAGGTAAATGGTACGTGAGAAACACAAGGTATGTATAAACACAAGGACTTTGCTTATTGAAAAATAAAGAGTGACGTCTATGTTGCCGGTTTGTGATTTTTAGTCCGGTTTGGAGGGGAGTGTGACAGTGACATATGTACATTGGGTTGTTTTAGAGTGCAGACTTTTCAGTGTAATGGTGGCTAGTTATGAACGAGATGAGTCTTGAGTTTTGAAGCAGTTCATGAGTAGTAGGCAAATTGCACGAGATATTTTTATTTTAAATTACAAAGGGTAACTTGATGCTTTTGTTTTTCACAAGGAGTTAATTCAATCAGAGGTCACGAAACGTTGGTTCTAGTTCTTAGGACATGTTTTAGAGGAGACGAGACTATTTAGATTTGAAGCAGTTCTAACGTTTACAATAGTAAGTGCAGGTAAGGATTGTTTTGTTCTTATTGGATGCAAATATAACAAAATATTTTTATTTTTTAGTTACAATGGGTAATTTGACACTCTTGTTTTTCACAAGGTAGTAAATTCAATCGACGAATCGTCACCACTTGTTCCCACGAGATGTTTGCTATTTTTAGTCACAAATAGTAACTCGACACTTTTGTTTTTCATATGGGAGTAAATTCAATTAGAGCTTACAAGTTATCGGCTATTGTTCCCAGAATATTAAACAAAAAAGAAGCTTTCATTTCTAGATTGTTTTTACGTCTCTGCAGTAGCAGTTTAATATTTTTATTTGATGAGCATTTTATGACATTCTTTTCAGTCCGATATTTTTAAAGGTAAAAAGTATGAAAACTGTTCAAATGTTCTTTGAAGACTACGTGGCACCAAGTTTAAGTGCAATTTAATTAAATCAGACTTTCAACGTGTCAGAGAGGTTTTTTCTCTTTCTTTCAATTTTCGGTGAAGTAGTGTTGTTGCGTTGTGTTGTGTAAAAATGGTAAACTTACGACTCGTAGAAAATGCGAAAAGTTCTCTTAACTTGAGTATTTTTGAGCAAAAATTTCTCTTGGGGGCTGGAAGAGCTCCCGAGGGGGTACTCCCAGAAAAATTGGTAGGGGGTGTGCGGCCCGCTTCCCAAAACCCTTACCCAATTTATGACCAAAATCTGCGATATTCCTTACCCTATTTATGACCTGACCAAAAAGTCGAAACCCTATTTACGACCTGACCCTCAAATCAAAACCCTGTTTCAGACCTGCGTTATAATTAGCTCCCTAGTTCAAACCAATGTTAAATTACCGTAAACATATAAATTTGCGAAGGACTTTTGTTGATTTTCTTTTCGATAATGATGAAAAAGTGGCTTCTTCTTAAAGCAAACCCATATCAAGGCTAGAGTGCAAAAACCGTACCCTATTTATGACCAAAATGACCAAAATCAGCTAAAATCGATACCCTATTTATGACCAAAACGGCTGAAAAACCATACCCTTCGGGACCGCACAGACCTATATAGCCCATATAAGGCAGTCCTCCCCCTCCCCCCCCGGGGGAAGGGCTACGTGATCGGTGAGTGAGGGAGTTATGCTTGTGCGCGTGTCAGACCAATCACAGTGTGGGTTGTATCAAAGAACGAATAAAATTGCCTGTTAGAAAATAAGATGGTATCTACATTAATCTGGAGACGTGTCAGATTACTGTAGTTTGTTCAGTCAAACATTTTATGGCTTACTATTTAGTTATCTTACCATTACCGATGTAACATCGTATGTACATCATAAACTCGCAGTTTCTTTCTTGCTGTACATCGCAACCAAAAAAACTTGTCAAATCAACCAAATCATTACTGCAAACAGTCCCATGAATGCTGCTATCTCCGAGACTTATAGTTCACAAAAAAATAACTCTTGCACGCCTTGCGTGCCTATGTTTTTTTTTTGGAAACGGTTAGATGTCAAAAATTAAAACTGAAGACTCAGCAACATGTCTGACAGTGCACTGCATGATAACGTGTATGTATGCCATTAGGTATGGAAATCTGAATTTGACACATAATATAAAAACTAATTATATAAATAGCTCATTTCCCGAAGGTATCCACTTTATATAAAGGTTTAACTGTACTCAGTTACCAAAAACTGAGGAGATATTGAAAATCATAAACTTGATGAGCCACGTGACTTTTCATATTATGATTCAAGCCGTGATTAAAAGTTTTGGACGATCAACAGACAAGAGAACTGAGGAGAATATTTTGAGCGTGTTTCACTATTATTTATACAGTGTTTCCAAAAGGTCTAGATAGCAGCAGACATGTAAAGATTTTAAGGAAAACGACCACTTTTTTAAGTTTAAAAGACATGTTTCGACAGAACTTCTGTCATCTTCAGTTGAATGAATGATTACAAAGCAAGTTGAATAATAAGTAGGCAAAAATGCTAATTAAGACAAATAGTAACAACAGAACGTGAAAAGGTGTAAATTAAAAGGATAATTTTAGATTTACATGGTGTAATTGCTGATTGAGGCAAGGTAGTTCTTTTTGAATATGGATAGCCTCCTTTATCTTGAGCTGAAAGCTGGTAGTGGCGTGATCTAAAATATGAAAGCAGTCTATTGAACACAATGAGCGACAACGTTCAGAATTCTGAAGATGTTTGAAGATGTGAGAGGCCTTATCAACGGCTAAGTGCTCACGTACGCGTGTGGAAAAATGTCGGGAGGTTTCGCCGACATAACAGGCATTACAGCCCGCACATGTAAACTTATAAACTACACGTGAACGAAGCCCGCCGGGGATAGGGTCTTTCACACCAAAAAGGTTACCTATCTTAAAGGAAGAAAAAACTAATTTGATGTCTAAATCATTACAATAGCGCTTGATTAAGTGTCGAATCTTCTTCTGAGTGATGACAGAAAAATGGCCTATGTACGCAGCTTAAAGTAAAACGTGGGCGAGGTGGTAAGGGGGTAGCCCCGGGGACAATGACTGCTATGGGCCCCAGTGATGTAACGGTTAACCACTTTTTCAATTAAATGGGCAGGGAAAAGGTTCTTTTTGAGAATTTCAGTAAGCTTGGTTATATCCTCGTGTAACCCCAACCAAGTGTTGTTGATCTTGTAGGCCCTGTCAACAAGAGTCCTAATGAGACCTACTTTGTATGAGTACGAGGTGAAGCTAAAATAATTAGTTAATAACCCAGTAAAGGTTTTCTTACGTTAAACCCTAGTTAGGAAGGAATTAGTGTCACTATTATCAATAAGAACATCTAGAAAGGGTAATTTGCGATTAAGTTCTTTTTCCATAGTAAACCTTATGTTGGGGTGCCTAGGGTTAATGTAGTCAAAAAATGTAACAGCATCGTGCTCCGAGTGAAATAAACAAAAAGTGTCGTCAACATACCTACGATAAGATAAAATTTTAGAGCATTGATTTTCCAACCATAGTTTTTCATGATGTCCCATAAAAAGATTGGCTAATACGGGAGCAAGGGGAGACCCCATGGCCACACCGTCAATTTGGTCATAGAAAGAACCGTTAAATAAGAAATGGGTCTGGGCGGTGGCTACAGTGAAAAGGCTTCTAAGTTCCGGTTTACTTAACTTAAGGTCAGGATTGCCCTCGGAAATGTAATTGACCGCCAGGTCAATACATTCCTCAAGAGGTATGTTAGTAAAGAGACTTTCCACATCGAAGGAAACCATAAATTTGCCAAACATAGATAAAGATTGAATGTCCTGTACAAAAGTAAAAGTGTCTGTAGCACAGTGTTCAGTTGGGATGTGCGGCGCCAAGTAAACCGACACATCACTGGGGCCCATAGCAGTCATTGTCCCCGGGGCTACCCCCTTACCACCTCGCCCACGTTTTACTTTAAGCTGCCGTACATAGGCCATTTTCTGTCATCACTCAGAAGAAGATTCGACACTTAATCAAGCGCTATTGTAATGATTTAGACATCAAATTAGTTTTTTCTTCCTTTAAGATAGGTAACCTTTTTGGTGTGAAAGACCCTATCCACGGCGGGCTTCGTTCACGTGTAGTTTATAAGTTTACATGTGCGGGCTGTAATGCCTGTTATGTCGGCGAAACCTCCCGACATTTTTCCCCACGCGTACGTGAGCACTTAGCCGTTGATAAGGCCTCTCACATCTTCAAACATCTTCAGAATTCTGAACGTTGTCGCTCATTGTGTTCAATAGACTGCTTTCATATTTTAGATCACGCCACTACCAGCTTTCAGCTCAAGATAAAGGAGGCTATCCATATTCAAAAAGAACTACCTTGCCTCAATCAGCAATTACACCATGTAAATCTAAAATTATCCTTTTAATTTACACCTTTTCACGTTCTGTTGTTACTATTTGTCTTAATTAGCATTTTTGCCTACTTATTATTCAACTTGCTTTGTAATCATTCATTCAACTGAAGATGACAGAAGTTCTGTCGAAACATGTCTTTTAAACTTAAAAAAGTGGTCGTTTTCCTTAAAATTTATACAGTATTGTAAATAAATACTTCGAAGATGAATACAGACACGGTACAATGATATGAACAAAATAGTTGATAAATAGAAAAAAAAAACATTACACAAGACTGGCAGTTCAGCAGTCACTAATATTGCCTTTGAAAGGGGGAAAAAAAAAAAGAAAATATTATAACACAGGGTATTCATATTTGCTAACCCATCCAAGCAGGAACCCCACCAAACAGGGCTTAACTTTGTTGAGCGGAACTTTGTTGAGGGGACAACCCGCAGTGCTGTCCTTGTGGTATTATGACTCTATGTTGAAAAATGTTTGTTTACTTCAAAGATCTCTCAAAAGGTAACAAAGAAAGAAAAAATCACTTATATCGCCTGGGAAAATAAAGAACGAAAAAGAAAAGAATGGAAATGAGAATCCAATTATGCTTGCTTTGCTGATCAGACAAGAAGCCATACTTTCTTTATAATTGTCTCCAATGAGGATCACGAATAAATTCATGAATGTGTTCAACAGTGTTACATCCCCTTCTGTATTCTCTTACCGTTGCATTTTGCCAGTGGGCTTTAACTTTAACTTATCCCACTGATTAAAACCTCAAGTCAGAGACATCAAAATTGTCATTGTTTACGGGCGATCCATTTTCCAAGTAGAGTGGCTCATAGCTACTTTGATTGAGATTCAGAGGGGCTCTTAGGTCTTAGTTTTTGAGATTCGGAGGGGGTCTTTGGCCGTAGTTTTTGAGATTCAGGAGGGTTTTTAGGTCTCAGTTTTTGAGATTCAGAGGGGGTCTAATAGGTCTTAGGTTTTGAGACACCAGAACAAAAAGTTTGTAACCAGCCCCCACCCCCACCCCCACCCCAGACAAATTATTTTGTCCTTGCTAGACAAACCATCTACAAGTTATGTGCTCACAGGTTTGTTTGTTAAACTTTGAAACAAAAAGTTTTGTTCTCAGTGTGGATCAACTCTAATTAAGTTTTTCAGTTTTATAGCTTCATGTGTTTTTAAAGTAAACAACACATAATACAAAGTAGTTCTAACACTTGAGTAACTTAAGCTTATGTAAATACCAGCACCCAGGGTGATCATGACTGTGCAGGGAAAATAACAAAATTCATCTGCAGCGAGCAGATCTGTGCTACACGAGCTTAACTTACGTTAATAACTTTTGTTTCATGAGGCTCGTGATCTTTCAAGCCTTCAAACAGCCTCAACATCTAACTTTATTAAGATTCTGGAATACAATTTGCTGCGTATCCTATTTAACAAGCGTGCGTATATTTATTTATGAAATACGAGCTGAGTTAAACAAGTATAAATACTTTAAGGCCTTCAAACACTTCTTACCTCTGGAAAGAACGTTGCAGGCTACTGACCATCACCATTTATCGCCGATTTTTGGAAAGAATGGTCCTAGACTGCCAAACATCGATTAAACAAACATGTCGCATCTTGATGTCGCATCGCCTTCGTAGCATTTGTTGTGCATGAATGAACAGCATTTCCGCAATCTCTCACTCGCCCCACCAGCACCCACTCCCTCCATTTTTTGCTCTCGCCCCAATTTTCAAGCGACCAGAAGGCGTAAAACGCAAAACGCCTTCAAATGACTAACGCGAGTCGAAAGCAAAACCGTATTTTTATCACACCTCGCTATTAGTCGATTTCTTATTACATGGCACTGGCTAAATGTTTAACTTTTTCGATTTCGTATAATTTCTTCAATCTGCGTTTCATCTCGTCTGTGTATCAAAGCGTACGAACTTTCAAATAAAAAGGACGGGGTTGCTTATCGTATCTTTTAGGGGTTAAAAAGCGGTTTTGGTACCTCAATCTTAAGGTGTTCAGCCTCAAAAGGTCCACAGCGGGATCTTTTGCCGTACCTTTTGGTGTATTGATCCGAAAATCATATAACAAGAGATAATGTGTTGTTTTAGAATTAGTTCCTCTTAGGGGTGAAAAACATTTAAGCCACGCCCACAAAACAGGATCTTGGTACCTCTTAGGGGTTCTTTTCAAAATTTCAGAAGATCACCCCCATCCTCTTTATATGGGAGTCCCCTCCCCCCCCCCCCGGGAGGTTTGGATTTCCCTAAGCATACCCAGGTCTAGAGACAGATTTACAATGATAATTGTTTTGACCAAAAACGCAGCAAAATTATCCTGAGTGTCCATTTAATTGTTGATTTAAATAAATACAGAGGAACCTCCGGTTGCGACTGCCTCTCATAAGCGACCACCTCTCCTTGGCGACCAGCTTTCCAAAATACCAAAAGTTTCCCCATCAAATCACTATATTTGGAACCTCTTGTAAGTGACCACCTCTCGTAAGCGACCGCGACCACTTTTGGAGCAAAAAGTCTGAAATTTTCTTTCGTTTTTAGCCTTCCGTAAGGGACTTCTTGACAGATAATAGAGCGAAAATTGGATAATAAGGTGTTGTCACATTATTGCATTCCTGGGAAGTGCCAGATTTTTCCTCGAAATTGATTTTTCACATGAATAAAACATTGAATAACATTATGGCTACTGTTGCCTGGCAACAGTAGCTACGAAAATTTAAAGAAAAAATGCATGTTCACTGTACTCTATCAGTCTGTATTCTATCAGTCTTAAAAGAG
Source organism: Orbicella faveolata (assembly GCF_042242905.1). Taxonomy (NCBI): domain Eukaryota; kingdom Metazoa; phylum Cnidaria; class Anthozoa; order Scleractinia; family Merulinidae; genus Orbicella; species Orbicella faveolata. The sequence goes on along the minus strand of NW_028301563.1, from coordinate 11,604,132 downwards.
ACAACCTAAATGTAAAATTTTGACCCAATATGGTCTAAAAGAAAACAATTTTCAAAAGAAGATGGAAGAAGATTATAGTAATAGTGATGCATGAAAAGTGCATTGTGAAGGACAAGATCAGTTAATTTAAGAATCTCTAAGTCCTTAAAAAGAGGCTCAGAGTGTTCATCTGGTTTCAAGAAAGTTATAATATGTATAGCCCTCTTTTGAACAATTACTAAAGGTTTAAGAGTAGAATTATAAGTATTGACCCAAATTGATAAATCACAGGTGAGGAAGGGGTAAATAAGTGGATAATATAATTGATGTAATAATTTATTCCTGTTTACATAATATCTAATTTTAGATAATACTCCAATACCTCTTGAAACTTTCTTGCTCAATTCGTGTAAGTATGGTTTCCAGTTCAAATTGGAATCAAAAATAGGAGATCTGAATCACTGACAGGCATTTCTTCAATATGGTTTACATGAACTGTTCCTTCCTCTCCAGGTTCATTAAGTGCAATTTCAGCTTTCAACACTATTACAAGCAAGTGAAGAGTTCCTTGTATTCTGAAGTTCTAATTGTGTATTGTGTTTCTCATCTGAATCACTGACAGGCATTTCTTCAATATGGATTACATGAACTATTCCATACTCTACAGGTTCATTAAGTACAATTTCAGCTTTCAACACCATTACAAGCAAGTGAAGAGTTACTTGTATTCTGAAGTTCTAATGGTGTATTGTATTCCTCATCTGAATCACTGACAGGCATTTCTTCACTACTGTTTACAAGACCTGTTCCTTCCTCTCCAGGTTCATTAAGTTCAATTTCAGCTTTCAACACCATTACAAGCAAGTGAAGAGTTACTTGTATTCTGAAGTTCTAATGGTGTATTGTGTTCTTCATCTGAATCACTGACAGGCATTTCTTCAGTATAGTTTACATGAGCAATTCCATCCTCTGCAGGTTCATCAAAACTGCAATCAGGCATGTCTTGTTAGTTTATCTCTACTCCAACTTTGCCATTTTCCAAAGATATAATAATCACTCTTCTAAATGCATTTTCATATGCATGTCTGTGGGCCAGTTTCTTGGGATATCCAAGCAATTCAAGTCTTTTGGCAGGGTCTTTTTCTGTGAAACATAAAATTTACAAAGAATTTGCAAGTTGAAAAGTCACATAATATTTATTTCCTCAAAAAGTTTCCAAAAGAAATCTACTAGCCTTGGGCTATTGGACACAAATTTCTTTCCACATAGAAGACTCTCACAATTGCTCTATTGACAGATTATGATACCATTGCTTAAGGACGTTCGCACGAACATTTCCAGTAAATAGATTTTTTTAAAATTTTTACTGCAGTCAGATAATGAGTTACCTGTGTCAAAAATGCAAAAAAATTGGGAGTCAGCAACTTCATTTCAGAGTCAAAGCATGTGACAAATTGGCGTACATAATTCAGCATGGTTTACAGATGGTCTACATGGTCTTAAATATCGAAGGTGAGTCAACGGAGGTAAATGATATTGGTCATATTTCGTAAAAGTGGGTCTGTTGCATAAATAATTCCAAATGTTGCCAACATAACTTAACCCTTCAAGAGGCATTTGAAACCACTGCACAGATAAACAAAGAACTAAAAAGAACAGAATTCGATGGTGCATTTTGCAAAAAATTCAAACTTTTAATTGATAGATTTTCTTTCTTTTTTTGCTAAACAGAGAAAATCAGTAGAGGAAGTGATCTATCAAAAGAAAAATAGGGCTCACTGAACGTGCAAGATCGCTAAATCCATAGCAATGGCCATCTCCCCTGCTATTGTTCATTTTATTACTTAGCACACACTTGATGATGTAGAGTGAGAACTTTCCTACACAGTCAGGATGCACAGAAACAATTCATGTGAACATCCTCAAGCCACTGTTTGAATTTAAAAATATCTGTGTTGACACTCTGACAGCCCATCAATCTGTACTAACCTTGCTCTATCGTGTTTTGATCTCCACCATGCCCAGTGCCATCACAAAAGAATTCACAATCTTTAATCTCCAGTCTAACCACACATCTATACAAAGAATTGTTCTTTTCCTGACAATCACTGTTATCAATTTTATTCTCTAGCCTCTCTAGCTGCAAAAAGTGCAACAGTAAAAACTTGTGAGAGGAACAATTTCTTTTCCATGTTTCTGTTACATGAAGGGGAGTGGCTCCTCACCTAGGCAAGTGGCTACACTCCTCTTAAGTCACTAAACGTGAAGAGTTACAGTAAGTGCCTGCACTGATGACACCATTGTGGTGACCCATATTACCCAAATGGAAGTGTTTGGACTTGACTGAGGTTCTCTCAGAATACCCTAATTCACAAAAATTTAGAAATCATACATCAGAATTTTAACATCAACAACGACTTTATTTTACAAATTCAGATAATTGACTTTGGTAGCCAGTAATTAGTAAAGCTATTATGTACTAGGTAATCTACCCTAAACAAGAGATCTAATGATGGTATTTAAAGCTCAAAGACAAACAAACAAATAAATAATCACCATTTCTGAGTGACCATAACAAAATGAAGAAAGGAAGATTCCATTACCTGAACAATTTTTGTTGACCATCCATTAAATCCAAAGTAATGATTAGCAAGCACTGTGCACTTTGCCATGTACAAAGGGTGTCGCACAACTTCTGTGAACTTTTTCCGTTGAGCAAACTGGACCTGCATATACAATGCTAACCAATAAATTCTTAATTAAAGCTAACTCAGATAACATCGTACACAGGTAAAAAAGTCTGCATTGGACCTAGAGGTCCAATTACCAGCAGAGCACATCCTGGTTTCTGTAGTATTAAGTGTCCAGGAGTATTTTGACACCTCCCTAATGGGACAGCATGTCTATGAGAGGATTTACTCACCCCCACCCCTTGTGGCATTAAAATCACCTGTACCCATTTGTACACGTAGATCTAATCTAGGTAGAGGGAATCACTGTGAGAGTTAAGTGTCTTGCTCAGGGATACAACACAATGACCCTGGCTAGGGCTCAAACCCAAATAACTTGATCTGACGTCCAGGACATTTAAGCCCTCTGGCCTGGATTCTTTGAAAGGTCGATAACACTATCCACCAGATGAATCACTATCCAGTGGATAGCGTGGTTTGTTTTGTTAACACTTATCTACTGGATAGCGATTTTAATACCTAGTGGATAGTGCTATCCACCTTTTAAACAACCCCGGCCTGGCGTAAAAATTATGCAACAGTTGATAAAGAACATTATTACCATGAGAACTCTGCCACAAGGGAAAACTAAAACTGACCTTTAAAAGTTGGCCTCCTAGAAGTCTCTTCCCACTTATTCTCTCTTTTGCCTTTTTGGCTGCCCTTGCTGAATAAAACTTGACAAAGGCATATAGAGAACTGTAGTTCAGGTCAGAACTATTCACAGTGGACTCCTCAGGAGCTGATGGCAAAAATGATAATTTTCATGTTATTAGATAATCACTCAGTTAAGTAATAATCACTTTTTGACTTTACTTTAGTTTATTACATGCAGCCTTGATTAGGTTCCTTCTCATGCATGGTGGGGAAGTAATCAGATTAAAAATGGATCATCCCAAGTTGGCTTGTTAAGACAGTTTAAACCAATTTTACACATGTTGAATGTTTATAGTGGTCAGTGCACTTAGCTACACCTACAACCCTGCAAAAAACTGTCGAGATAGTATTGTCAATAATTGCATGTGATACTATGATGTAATCAAACCACACTGTGCCCCCCCCCCCCCCCCCACCCCCCACTACCTCCATTCAATGTTGTTTTGGTCTGAAAACCAAAGGATAAAGTTCTTGTGTTATCCCCGTCCCCACCAAAACCACATGATTACAAACATTACAAGTCAGGGGAGGGGTATAAGCTCCATTTATTTAATGACATTTTGGAATCTACTCAGTACAAATGGAAAAATGATAATATTTTTTTCAATATAGTTTTTGTCACAACTAGTTTAGACCAGGGTTGTAGCTCATTCAGCTAAGGCAAAACACTTAAACTGACAGACTGGTAATGGGTTCTAGCAGACGCATATCACCTACACCAGGTGATAGGCTTCTGGTTCTAGCAACAATGTTATACTTATTATTCTTTAATGGGTTTATCATTTCCATTACTTAGCAGTTGCTGATAGAGTGAAAACCTCAAAATTGTCTGACATTGAAAGTGGCTCTGAAATGCCTCCTTTAAGTTTCAAGTACTTATGCTGAGCAAGTTGCAGTCAAAATCATGTAATCACCTAAGAAAATTAATAGGCTTACTGTATAGGGCCACTCCATCTACACATTTTACACATAAAAAACTGACGTCAATTTGTTAAAGTATCCAAGTCTTCAGTGTTCACAGTTCTGACGTTAAAAAGAGTTTCTATAATCAGAAAATTAGAACAAGAAAAATAAGTTACCTTCTGAACTAGCCGATGAATCGATCACTTGTACTTCATACACCAATCCAAACTGGGAAAATATTTCAAGCAGTTTCACCTGAATCATTGAAAACGACAATTCTTATTGTTCAGTTGTACACCATTTTTGTCCATATTATATGGCAAAACATCTTATTATACACAAAGAAATCCTTACTTGTACCACTTCTTTCTCTAGCCGTCTTGAAATGTTGGTGACATACAGATTAACTTCATTCTTATGAGGACGAAAAAACTCGATTAGTTCAACTGATGAGTCCGCCATGTTTGTTTTGAACTTCCCGCGCTCCCGCGTATCGTCCGATAACTCAGCGGTATTTTAGTAGAAAAATTGACCTGTGGTGTATCAATCATATAGTGGTTTTCTGTGTACCTGAGACTTGAATTGTGTACGATTTTCGCGTCATTAGCGCCTCAAACTCCCTCAAACTAAGCTCGATAGCGAAATAAGTGCCCCTTTTCTCTTAAACGAGCACGGTGACCCCCACTTTTTATTTAATAATTTCAATATCCTCAATAACTGAGAAAAAAATTAGCAGAAATCTGTGGCTACTTTTTTGGCAAATGAAATAAATACTATTAAAGATTGCCAGGATGAGACATAATTTAAAATTAAAATAAAAACGTTCGCAGGCTAAAAAGTTTCAAAAAGAACATGAGCTTTCGGCTGTCGATCTACAGCCCGCCACGGATAAAAATGGAATGCAAAAGGATAAAATGTATCCAAAAACAGGCGAGATAAAAATAATAAGAAGAACAATAGCAAAGTAAAAATGTGTAAATTAGGTGATTATTGTTTAAAAAGAATACTATACTTTTTACTTTGCTTTTGTTCTTCTTGTTATCTTTATCTCGCCCTTTTTGCATATACTTTATCCTTTTGCATTCCATTTTTATCCATCGAAGGCTGTAGATCGACAGCCGAAAGCTAATGTTCTTTTAGAAATTTTTTAGCCAACGAACGTTTTCATTGTAATTTTTAATTATGAAATAAATACTACAGAGGGAGACAAAACGGGCCCAACAGCGCATGTCCAAATTATGGAGGGCTATGTGTACCTTTCACTACTGTATACAGAGTTGCTCATAGTCAATTGTTCCATGAGTGCATACGTATTAAACACAATATAAGGCCCTATGTCAGGTAAAACCCTAAGGAGACCAAATACATCATGGCGGAGAACTCTCGAAATTGAGATGAGACGGGCCTTACATGACCAGAAATGTGGAAGGCGGCAAAAGATCGAAAAATGCAAGTTCGTTTTCAGGGCCCTCTCTCTTCCTCGAGAAAACCCAAGGGAGGAAGAGAGAGGACCGTGGGAACAAGGTTAGGAAAGTTGCGAGCTTATACCTCACAAAGGGTTAAGAGGACGAGTGAGTGATTACCCTGTTTAGCATTTATAACTGAGGGCTATAACTGAGCCAGACGTGAGTTACACAGCTACCCATAGACTGCGAGGCTCTTCGTGGGAAAGAAAGTAGGGAAGGAAGAAAGGAAGAAGAGCCTGCCCGCATCACTTAGAGCCCAAGAAACCCCGCTGATGCGACGCGGAGCGAGTTGTCAGAAATCAGTCAATCAGCGCTGGAACACCAAATATATACGGATTGACACCTTGTCCACGCGATCTGTGTCGCGCTAGAGGATACTGGGGTACCGGATGGCGACGACTAATGCAAAATATAATTTGACAAGGGAGAAAACATATGCCAGAAAAACTCAAACGACTATTGCAAATGTTTCAAAGTCTCACTGAAAATCTTGTCCACAGAAAATGTGTTTTGTCCAGCAAGAAGGGGTTTCAGTATATTATTATTATTATCTAAGTTTAAAACAAGGGAATCAATGTAGGACAAAAATCTTATCTGTCACAAAGAGTCCGGCGTAAACCGTGAGCAGGTAGAGAAATTAAAAGACAGAATACCGTAAATCACAACTGCTGCCAAATTTCGGCTGAGCAAAATAGAACTGCCTTTCAGGATATTCAGCGATCGTTGCTCGAACACTCTCCCACCCCCACCCCCTCTCCTTCACCATTGAACGCCTGTCACGCAGGCTATATTACGTTCAGATGGGAGCGCAGTCATAATTCACTGGTCTAATCAGCCTATTCTATAACCCTGTCTTGAATGTCACTTCGCCATGGGGGAGTTTCTTGGAATCAGGGGCGCTTTTAAAAAAAAAAAGACGGTACTCGTCTAGGGAGCGCGTATTGGAAGAAGGGTGCTAAATCGAATCATTACGGTGGCCTTATTAGATCGAGCACGCTTACGTTTATATCTTTTTATTGTTTACAAGTTAGTCAACTTTGTGAATCAGTCGCTGTCCAATCATCTTACAGCAAAGATTCTTTCATGAAACTAACAGCCCTCTGACCGCGTTTAGTTTTGGGTCCAGACTTCGCCTCGCCTTGTTTCGTCAGCGCTAGATACCAGTCAGGATTGAGCATGGATTGATACGAAGTGCACTCGGTCCCACAAATCTCTTTGAAGACACATTCTGGCCGAGATGAGGAGGTCTGTAGAATTTTAAAAAGAGTTACCAAAAAAGTAATGTAATAGGATTGAGTCAGAGCAAGATCAAGACTCAACAAGTATAAAGAAAAAAAAAATAGTACCTTCGAACCCCACCCTTATCAGTGATATTGTTTTTGAGTCTCTACCCAGTTATTCCAAACACTATCGTCCTCTAGACAATTCAATTCAAAACCAGACAGTTCTTACTTACTGTGGTATATAACTCTCCGTTTGCGTTCATTGCAATGTACTTTCCTGCCGCTTTTCCTTTTATCCTGACCACACCGGCCTCCATGAACTCCATTACAAGGAAAACTATTGACAAAGAAACACAAGAAATAGCAGCTGCGGCTGGGTCACAACTGTCAGTGTTTCACTGATTCCTGTTTGTGTATTATGGAACAACTGGGACCTGTTGCCTAAGTACAGTGTTAGTTTGGTTCTGAATGGGATGCTAGTGCTGCAGGTTTCTTTTAACAAAGTTACGACAACGACCACTATGCAATATGGCGGCCATACTCTTGCTAATAAGTCGACCGAAACATGCAGCCTTGGTTTACAGCGTACATCTTTGATATTGGACATTCAGGTTATGGTCAATTGACGCCTATAAAAACAAGTACTGGTTTTCGATTGGATCACAGGCTCAAGCTAAGTTAACGTCTTAAAACAGTTGGGCATTGATCTATGGCGAGAAAGTGAAAAACTTAAATTAATCATCTTAGTCAGTAACATAATGTTTGTCTAGCTAGTTTTCTGATTTTCTGATGACTTCGTGCAAAGCATCGATACACTTTAATACTGTAACTGTATAACAAAGCTACCAAAGGACACGATTGCAATGTAGACAATTGCACACAGGTAACCCAATATTGTAACAGGACTACCCAATTTACTTAAGATCGCCTTCCAAGTATTCCATTTTAAAAGAACAGCGCAATGTACGGCGAATGACAAAGAGTGAAAATCATCAACAACGAATTACGATTTTGGTGTTCCACCAAATTATTTAATTAACATTGAAAGCGGAAAACTGGCCGACAATCAATTGGTCAAAAAATTAAGTTCATAACCGTAATCGTGTTTTTCTTTTTCGTGTCTGGTTTCACGTAGACAATGCTATATTTTCAATAACCGTCAGAACTCCTTTTCTTCTGGTTTCAAGAAGTAGTACCTGACCTCAGTGAAGTTCACATCAAAAATACATTTTTTTCATTGACACTCGGCCTTTTCGAATGCAAATCTGGATTTCTTGAAACTGAAAACTGCTTAAAGCCATGTAGATTTAAAGAAGTTTTACTCCTAACTGACTATTACGCTTTTCCTTTGATGTAAGTTTAGAGAATATCACTCTATATAAAGGCGACATCCCTTCCTTGCTTGATGATTTTCTTTAATCTCCTCACCTGCTTACTTGACAATGTAACAACATCGTAAAGAGAAATAAGAAAATGATCGCTCTCGGAAATAAATGGCTAAAAAATGCCAAGAAAACGTTTCACTTGAGTTTTGGCTGGGTTACAATTCCTAGGCACGAATGTAACACGCAGGCATTCTGTAAGTTATACGTTACTTTATAATTAGCGAAATAAATTTCTCTACTCACTGTAAATATCATTTTCGTCCCGGCTTCCCTGTACGCCGTTCTCGTTTACTCTGAGGTAGAAGCCATGACTGCATTTTAAATGCTTCGGTGACGACGTGTAAGGAGTGAAATGAACCATGTCGTTTGTTGTTGTTGTAAGTGGATTTGCGATACGCTGAAGATATTTTGAGTGTACTAGTCTACCTTTATTGCACACCTCGATTAATCGTGACTGACGCTTACCAAGTTAAAAGAATTTCGTTTTCACTCACCCTGCCAATTCCCTTTGCATTTTCAATTTTTTTGGAACGGCACGTAAATTTTTCCTCTACATCGTTTCTTTTGGCCAGCGGCTGCTTATTGAGGAACTTTCTCGCATCCTTGTTGGGACTAAACTAACACTGACGTGCTTAGCATTTGAGACGCCGCCTTAGACCTCAAAAGTGAAAATTTCCTGGTGCCGAGACGGGATATGCCTTTTGCCTCTGTTTCAAAATGGCGTGGTCTTTGCCTCTGTTTCAATATGAGGCTCGGCGCAAAAACTATGGCTATAGTCTATGAGCCCTCGACAAAAACTCTTTAAATGACAACAGGGCACGATCGCACACACGACACTTTTGAAAGGGGAATTTCTCCTTAAACGATACCTAAGAAAAAAAATTTCCTGACCGCTCGTGAAGTATGAGCGAAAGACAACTGGCTGGGCCTCGTTGACAAGGAGCTCATAGAAAACCTGGGGACATTGTCCAATTATTAACGCTTACTGACGGCCTTTGTGTACCATCAAATATTTTCTTATATGTAAATTATCGGTGGAGGTGGCTGCCTTGAGACGTGGGTCACGTTTCCTTTTAGTGTCTTACTTTACAAACGCAGCCCTATTTTTGAATAAAAGTCGAAGTTTCCTTCCTTTAAGTTTTCAGACGACAATTACATGTAAAGGACTTGTCATTTGTAGTTTTATATTGGGCTTCTTCCACATGCTATGAAAGCCTCGTTTTTGAAACTGAAAAATGCTTGAGTAATATAATGGGGAAAGGAAGTATATGTTAAATGAGATGATAGGAAAGTGAAAAAATCTACAGTAAAAATGTATTTTACACAAAAAGTACAAGAACGTTTTCGGCAAATGAGTAAAACTAGGCAGGGTGTGCAAAGTTTCAAACAACGTTGCAAATAACTAAGTAAAGTTCTCTACCCCTTTCTCAATAATTCCAACTGAGGTGGAAGTCATTGTTGGAAAGGGAAAACTTTCAGTCTCTTCAAAAACGAAGCCAAATTTGTCACAAAATAAACATGACACATCTTCAACTTTTACCAGATTCAAGACTTCCATGTATATAATATTGGTATATTTTATTTTAGGAACGAATATTCAACCCGTTAACATTACGCAAGAGCGGAAATTCACTTGACACAAGGAATTAATTCGGTTTCCATGCTTTTAAAATATAGTTTTTACCAAGACATTATATTCTCTTGCTCTCACTCAGAACAATGCAGAGAAATGCGAAGTTATATTGTGTAATAAGATTGTTCCGAAAAATACAGATTCGTATTTCCAAGACTGTCTTTACTTTAATCCACTTCTATTGTTGTCACGATTTATCATCTTCCGTTGCTAAAGGATTTCTGCAATTTTTTACGTGCTGTTCTACAGATAAAATCAAACCCTCCTATAACATAATAATACCTTAGAACTTCTTCAAATATCAGGGGCGGATCTAGGGTGAGGGTGCAAGGGGTGGACAACCCCCCCCCCCCCGGAGATGAGGCCCTCTTCGTATTGGCTTTTAAAATTTGTATACCTCACCAGTCAGTTACGCCATTCCTTAGTGGTGCACCCTCTCCTAAGAAAAATCCTGGATTCGTCCCTGAATATCATCTATTTTAGTTATACTCTAGTCCAACTAAAATAAAGTTATTGCGCTATTAGCATTATTAAATGCACCAAGAATTTAATATCGAGCGGGAAATCTATTAGCAGATTAAACTCTTCTTGATAAAAATTCCACGGCTCTCTGGCCGGATACAGCTTTGGACCCAGGCTTTGCTCTGCCATCGTTTGTCAGTGCAAGAAACCAGCCTGCGTGAGGCTTGGACTCAAATGAACTGTAGCCATTCGTGTTATGATGTTCTTTAAAAAAACAATCTTCCACCAAGGAGCTCTGTTGAAAGTTAAGGACATAGGTTAAGTTAAATGATCTAGATTCGATCGAGCGAGAGAGCGAGCACGCGAATGAGTGAGGGAAGAAACGAAGGAAGGGAAGCTGGGTGACCGCGCGCGCGTGCATTAATTCGCGCGCGTTGCGTGCGTGTATAACTAAATCCTCATTGGCATTAATCATTGACATCATTGATACTTACGTAGGTCAAGAGGTTTCCTTTACTGTCCATCCCGATATATCTATTAGATACTTCTCCTCGTAACACAATTTCCCCTGGCGCAACAGATATCATTTCAAGGGTAGCTGCAAATCAATTTTAGAATAAACATTTCTCTGTCAACGGCTCTGGCAAAACGAAGTCAAAGATAAATGTAAGTTGGTAAACTTGTGTGTACTTCAGCGCGACCCCGTTTGGCAGCTTATGTGTGTACAGCTATGCTAGCTTTCCAATGCAACGAGATCTAAAAGTTTATCTTGATCTTTAACTCAAAGCGCTGTCAGACAAGCAAACTCTTCTCAAAATTCTTTTGCAATACAATTAAGTTGCCAAAGAAATTGCTTAGCGTGTTGAAAACACCCTTGAAAAATGAGAACATTCATGAAACATACAGCAAGCGCTACAAACTCAAATCTTAGCAAGAAAATCTTTGGCACTGCTTATGCGCGGTGTTTTCTTATAAAATGTTTATTTATCATATAAAAATATAAAACAAATAGAGTCCATGATATGTTGCCGTGCGTCTGTTCAGTAATAGATCACAGATGACGACAAAATGTGGAAAGAAGATCAGTGCACAAGCGGCCAAATCCGTCGATCCGAAAAACTATTCACGCCCCTCAATTCACCTCTCGCAAGATATCAAGATATAGATCAAGGTCTTATGCCTCTTATTAATTGGCCTAGTCTTTGACGTAAGGTAGGTCAGGGACGTAGCCAGTGTTAGGCAAACCGAGGCACTTGCCTTAGCCTTTTCTTTTTGTTTTTGTTTTTGTTTTTTTTTTGCTTTTGTTTTTGTTTTTTTCGTTTTGGTTGTTTTTCTTTTTAAAGGGGGAAAGTAAAACATTGCTAAATACCAAGGAAAAGAATTTGACCACAGAAATTACCTCACTTTCTGGGTAAGGCCCTGTAGGGCAGGCCTTTCGTAGCAGTAAGCCAGACATAACAGTGTTTTGAAGTCACTTAACATTACAGTCGATCACTGATTTTTTTTTAATAAATAAATTAATTCAAAACTTCTCGTCAAACCACTCGTCTGCAAAATTGTTTCGCCGCGCCCAGATTTCGAATTTTCCCAATATAACGTAATTGCTATCAGACTATATTCCAAATGACAAACACATATGCTTAACATTTGAAAAAAAATTATTTGATGCCTAATATTTTCACCTTTGCAACAACCCTAGCGCGACTTTAACTTGTCTTGCAAGATTGTCACGTGACTCTCTCAGAACCGGTGTGATCTTTTTCAGTCCAAAAGACGGCCGAGATGTAATGTGGCCTTACACAAACTGGTATACCTGTTGAAAGTGTTTTCACCTAATTAAGACAAACCCTCCAAGTCATCATAATTCTCCACAAATTCTTAAGGACTTTATGAAGAGAGAACTCCTTTCCCCTGGTTATTTACGTCGAATCTTCGACACAAGTTGTGAACAATACAAACCGGCAAGCATAAAATGATCGAAAATTAAAACTTTAAAACCTTGAAGCCGGGCTAATTTGTTTATCCTGGTTTAAGCTCTGATCTTTCATTAGCGAACTTAGTAGGAACAATTGCACTCGTTGTTTAAGACCTGTTGGTTTACAGTGTGTACGATACATGTGTGTGTAGTAAACAGAAGAATTAAACCTACTATAAACATCACCGATTCGTTGTTGACTCCCCTCAACTGTGTCATCTGTTACTCGCAAAAAGAACCCGTGACGGGAGATCAATTGCGTCTTTCGGGAGACGTTTGTTGTGGGCTGAAGAGAAGTCATGGCCGGCGCTGCGATCTGTACACAGTTTCAGGCAGGGCCTTTCACTTTCAAGGGTGAATATGCAAAGTTTATTGGTGCAAACCTAACAGATTCCTCTTAGCCGTCAAAGCTGCCCAATTCATTTTCTGTGCATTACTTCAATCACCAAAATAAAAACCCAGGCGCCTTCCCACGAAATTGTTTTAACCAGTATGTCTACAACCGTTTGCTGTAACCTTTAGTGGAAATTACAGTACCTTGGAAAACAATTAAGAGCTTTTCCTGCGTTGTCTGAGATAAAAGCTTTTCTTTTGACGTTTTATTTAAGGGTGGTTAATTTGCATGTTGCATCAGTTGATCAGTCATGCGTGCGAGTATTGGGACGGTGGAATTTCAATTAGATGTAAAAATAGTTCACAGATGACTGTGACTTTAAGAGGACACTTACTATATCGTACAGGAGTTGATATCGATGACATTACACTGAATTGCATGAGACTTCAGACTTGACAAGCGGTTTGATCGATAAGTTAGGAATGTGCGAATCTGACACTCTCCAGAGGCCGTGTGATGTCATAAAAGCATTATGTCAAGCGTTAGCAGGATGGGAGTGCCTGGGTAATAGTACTTCGTCACAGCTTTGCCTTTGGGTCTCTTTCTTTCTGAAATCTCTGTTAAAAATGGCTAGCTCCGTGAGCGGGCAAGATGAACCAAATACTGTGATGTGATTGGCTATCCTAGCGGGCAAGATGGCACTATTTGACCCGCTCGGAATTTTCGCTCTGTCCCGCAGGAAAAATTTCCCCGAAATCCATATAATAAATCCCTTATTGACCAGGCATGTAAAAAAAATGTAAAGGGTAATGTAACTCTTTTTATAGTGGCCATGCACTTAGCTATACAAGCACTAAGCTTAGCTAGTTTACAGGCATGCCACTAAAACAAAGGAAACAAATATTTCAAATAAAGGTAACATAGTTAAAAATCCCAACTGGCAGGAGGCAGACCAGTTGGCTATTTAGGTCAAGATGGCACAGTGCGTTCGTTTGTTGCAAGTTTACCTCGACTCCGTGTCGGTCTATAAACATGGATGTCCAGCCATCTTGACCTCACGCTTGGTCAATAACCCATATTTATCAGTTAAATTTTCGGCGGTTTCTCGGCTACCGGTTAAAACTTCTCAGTTATCACGAATTTCTGCAGATCTCAGATCTTTGCCATCAGTAATTAAAAAGTTTGACTAATTTTCAGTTATCAGCTGAGCCCCGTTATGCCCTCACACGCGCATGCGCACATTCCCCGATAGCGATCATGGCGACTAACGGGGAAGTTACGCGAATGGAGATTTGGAAAGTGCTGAGCACAGCGTCGAAATTGAAAACCGTCAAGAAAACACAAATACAGGGAGCGGAAAAAGAACAAAGCATCAAATAAAAATGCGCAGAAAACATTCAGTCCATTAAGCGTCTTAGTCTCTCTATGTTATTTTAGCAGAGTGGATGACTTAATTTAATTTGATCCTCTGTACCCTGCTGAATTGATGGTTCTGAAACCAGTTGTCTCTGTTTGTTTGTTTCCTATTTAGACTGGAACTTGTCGCGTTTTGATCATCGGAAGGACTTGGTTTAATCACACTAGATTGTCTGGATTACTCTATTTCGAATTAATTACCAGGGCCGGGTTAGGATTAGCGAGAATTTTGATTTCAGTTTTGTAGTTTTTCGCTGAGGTTTCCTGTTCGTGGATTGTCTAGGTTAAAGGAGCTACGTCATGGTTTGCGCGTCTCGAAAAGTTTAACCTAAAATTTTTCAAGTTCGTGGTTTGTAATCCGTGTCAATCTTGTCCATCCCTTACCATCCTTGTTCATTTGTGGTTTACTATTATTTCTTAAGTGTTTTTTCACCTTAGTAAATTATTATTTTCAGGTTTCATTCAATTTAAAGGTAATTTTGTACGTCCAAAATAACACAAAATACCATGACTAAGCTATTTCGAGTTAATTACCAGGAAGAATATAAAAGCAGAAACTGACACAACGTAGATGATTTTTTTGAAGGTGTACTATATTCCGGCTGGCCAAACCAGCCTTCTTCAGGTACAATGAGAATTTTACATTGGGACAGCATATTTTCGTACTAGTTGACAGTGGAAATTAAAGATGAGCATATGGTAAAATAAAATAATGAAATAACATAATAAAAGGAAACAATTAATATGTTTCTTCGCAGATGTTCAGACCGTCGCGATCAATTGTTCTGCCTTTTTGAATCAAAAAAGCTTCCCTGGCCCTACGGATGGAGTCTCGGTTGGAAAAGATTTTTTTCGATTGGGATTAATTGCATGTCGTTAGCAGTGTTGTTAGAAGAGGACAGGAAATGTTCTGTGGCTGTAGTGGGTTTAGATTTGTTGTTACCAGGAGTTAGGGTTATCTATGGTACGGCGGTGTTCATTAAATCGGTCTTTTAAACGTCGTTTCGTCTCTCCTATGTATTGTAAATTACAGCGGTTACATTGAACAGGGGCTCCCAACGAATCGTTTCGGTAAATTATCTGTTCGGAAGGCTTTAAATCCCCTGTGATTTTCTTAAGAGAATTGCCACCTCGAACTTTAGTGATATGAGAAAATGTCTGTTGTTTTCGGATTGTTAAAAATGTCGTTTTGAGTACCGAAAAGGGGTCAGCTATCATTTTCGGAAAGGCGATAAGACCTAAGGTTTTCGGGAAATGGACAAAAAAGCCCTAATAAATTCGAGAATACTCAAGTTCCCCTAGAATAACTGAACAGATAAAAAATTTTTAGCGCAACCTAAAATTACCCTACAGAAAGCCTAAAACAGCGTTTAAAAGCATTCGAGAGAAAACGGCCGTTGGGTGTCCCTAATTGAATCATTTAGATGAGGTTTTTAGTGTCACAGGTCAGATTAGATTTTTATGGGGTGCGTTTCCTCAGTAGAAAAGATGGTATATGTGGTAAGCTCGTGAGAAGTGTAGGGACAAGTAGCACAGTTTTTGCCACAACGGAAAGAACTAGAAGGAAGTTGGGGATTGGCAGAATTAGAAGAGACTTAAGCTGTATCTACTAAGTCACGAATGTTGGGGGAGTGTTTAAAGGCTACAACAGGCAAATGCTGACAAACGTCTTTGCAGCGGTTTGGCGAACCAAAGCGTTTATATGAAGAAAAGTTGTCCCGCTTGCCAGCGTTACCCTACCTGCCGAGGCGGGACCGTGAACTCGCCCACCCGAGTTGTCTCGGTCCCCTGAAACGAGTTCGCGATCCTCTTGTAGACGGTTGGTTGAATTTTGCAAAGAAATGAGCTAAAAGTTACCTCGGCCAGGGTAACTCGGGGTGTCTTGGGTATCCGGGGCCGAGACCATTTAAATGGGGCCTGAGGCAGTAACGTAATTTTTCGTTTCAGAAAAGAAAGCCACGCTAGTGTTAGTTCTGGGTGTTGAAGCGAAACAATAGATATTGAATATTGCTTTAATATCATAACGGAAAATTGAGTATTGCTATAAGATCATACATTAAGGACTGAGTATAGTGTACTTCGTTTTTCAACTCAGAAACAAAGGATGTCTGTCACCGCAAAACAAATCAAGACGAAATAAGCTAACACGAAATACAAATTATCCGTGAACTTCCGGTTACGAAATAATGAACAGTAATGCAGCGTAGAAAATCACTTTTAATCGCTCTTTTGTCTATCGTAATGCGCGAATAACAGGATCCCGGGGGCGGGGGGAACTCTCAGAAAAATTGGGTGGGGGAAGGGTGGGGGTGTGCGGCTCGCTTCCCAAAATTGAGACCACAATCTGCGATTTTCTCTATCCTGATTTATGACTAGACCAAAATTCGATACCCCATTTTAGACCTGACCCTTAGTTGGTTTGTTCCGTAGTTCAGACCGATGTTAAAGGGATTGTAAAGGGCTCTTGCTGATGGTCTTTTCGATTATCATGAAAAAGTAGCTTCTTGTAAAGAACATGCCCAATTCAAGACTAGAGTGCAAAAACCATACCCTATTCAAGACCAAAATGGCCAAAATCGGTCCGCTGTTTATGACCTAAACGGCTAAAAACCATACCCTTTGGGGCCGCACATACGTACCTATATAGCCCATATAAGGGAGTGATCCACGACCTCTTTCAGGTGTTAATCGCTCGTTCATTGATTTGACATGGTAATGACAAGAAGAGTTCACTGAAAGGAGTTTATTACTTTTATAGCAGCCTGGCTAATATCAGCACTACTTTTAAGGTCGTCTAACAAACTTTTTTAAGCTGGAAACTAAACTAACGACGCTATAAATACGACCCATAGGGGAGCACACTCCCGAATACCGCGCAGTTATACATACAGTATATGTAAATACTATTCACAAAGTCTTTTTTCCCAGATTAGGGACTATTTTCGTCCAAATTAACGCGAAAGCAAACGTAAGAATAAATAAAATAAAACTAGATACCCATCCGGAAATTCCAGTCGAATTTGAAATATTTCCCCAGGAAAGTTGTCGCTTTATCCGTCGCATCTGACACTTCTAAAAAAGCTTGAAGTGAACAAGTTTTCTTTCTTTTCAAATGTCTCATTCTATACGAGATCTAACGCTTTTTATCAGAGCACAAAAACGACATGGTTGCTCCAAAAATGCAAATCACTAACATATTAATTTAGCAAGCGACCAAAACAGAACCCCAGATTTTTATTATACAAAGAAAAATAAACATAGGATTTAAAAATATACGTTTATATACACATTCTTGCCTAACTATTCTCGTTTGCGGCTAATTTAAGCATTTTTCAAAAGCGACAATAATGCGTTTTCATAGCCATTATAGATATATTGGAAAAGAACTTTCTATTATGTGTATACATTTCTTTAAAGTACAAATTTCATTTTAGGCGTTATATTGTACATAAAACCTCTGTAACACGGACACCAAACTACAGGGGTAGAACGCATTCTCCGTGTAACGGAAGTGTCTGTGTCATAGAGGTCCCTAATATGGATGTGTGCGTTTTAAATATAGAGGAAGCTGTAAAGATACCGATAGTTAACGTTCAGCTTTATTTATTTCTGTTTAAAGCCGGCGCGATGTATAAAGAATAGCCGGAGGCGAAACCGAAAATTCTGTATAACCAGTTACAGACCGACTCCGAAAAACGCTTATAACAATTTCAACAACGCATTATATGGTTATAGTTATTTGGTAATTCCGAGAGCATTTTATTTTCACGATTAGATAAATTACGTTCAGTGGCAAACTACGTCGAGATCGAAGTCACGGCGAATTTTTTTTCCTTTTATATAGAATTTCCTACAGTGCAAATATTTGCATGTGTACTATTAAAAACCCCCATTCTTTTGTCTCTTCATCTCTTTGACATATAATAAATCCAATTCTGTTCGAGAATTATTTATACATTTTGCAATATATTCTTTAAAGAAGAAACTGATCTAAAGCGATACTTAGTAAAAAGCCTTAACAACCGTCCTTAAAAATACCGCACCATCTTTTTGGCGCGTTTAAACATGTTAAGAACACCTGCTTTTTAGAATAACTTTCCGCTAGCCAAAACTGTCAGCAGAAGCAAAGAATATTCTGAAAATCTCGACAACGGGGCTTTTCAGCTAAGCGTTTTCCCACCGCAATTCGACAAATATCCTTTGGCACGGTGTTCCTCGCAAATAATTTAGGACCCCGTAGCAAAACCGTTTAATAAAGTCACAAAAGCACGTCGTTTGTAGCAAAAGGTAAACATGACTAATTTATACAAAAACCTCTTTCTCTTCGGCATAACCGGCTGTTTTCAAGTTAAGCGTTTCTTGAAGCTCGTAACTTCCCTCATTTCGTTTCTTAAGGCGATGAACTAAGAAAACAAGCAGTATTACGGCGCAAGCCGCACCAGCGAGGAGCGCCACAAGTATTTCGATCGTGACAAACCCAAATAAAGTTTTTCGGTCTTTGTTTTCTTCCGGCGGAGGATCTTTTTGGTTCTGTACATCGCCGTCGCCTTTTGTGGTAGTTTCGATTGTCTTGGATTGTTCTGTCGCGAGCCCTGTGGGATTTACAGTCGTCGAGCGACTAACCAAAACACGGGAAGTTTCAGAAGCTATCGCCAGAGATGACAACGACGGCGAACTTTTTACGGTCGCGGTGTCGACTGTGTTGACGGCTCTCATATATGGAGTACTGTATAGCGGATTAGTAACAACAGTATTGCTTGAATTTCCATCCCTTCTCGTTGTAGGAGCTATATTAATCGTGGTGTTACCCGAAGGAGCGCTCGTTACAAAACCCACCGAGGCCGACGCCGCGGCGTTCGCTGAAACGGTTTGACCAAACGCACGTGTAGCACTTGTTGTGCCATTTAACTTTTGCCCACTGCTCGAATTTCCTTGCACGTTCAAATTTTCATCATTTCCGTCAGCAGGAGCTGATGGTTCGTCACTCTGCACGTATTCTTCTTCGTCGCCACTTCCCAGACCGTCTGTTTCTTTTTCTCCATCTTCATCGTCAACGGTGTAACCGGAATATTTTTCCTTCTCGCCATCTGTTTCTCTTTTCGTTCTGATTTCGACGTACGGTTCGTCAGGAAACTCTTCGTCTAAAATCACTATTTTGTTTTCCTCTCCGCCTACCTTATTTGTCTTTTTTTCGAGTGCAGCATTGTCGGCTTCAATTTTAGCGATGTCGCCTTCAAAACAACCGTAAATTATCAGACTGGAGATGACAAACCGAAAGAACTTCATGTTAAACTCCACTCTGGCGAAAAACAGTGCCGCAGATTTGAGTTTTAAACGCAATAAAGGGTCACGATGAATCCATCGTTTGTACACGGCTCTCTTCTCTTAATCCCGCTCTTGGCCAGATGTAAGTCAGTTCTGTGTCAAAAGCTTGATTTGTCTGCGTTGACGAGAACAGTTCAAGAGTTCGTGTATGTGTTGTCAACTTCCTCTCGCGAAATTACCCTCTTTAGCCCTAGCCCGTGTTTACATTCTGCGGTTACCTGCTGTGGCTGTCGGAGCGAAAAATTGTCTGAGCGAGAGCCAAGTGTAACTCAATAGCTTCGGCATCGTTCGCATACAATAGAGAACGTTTTCAGTTGTGCCTTGACAATAGACAAGCTGAATTTATCATTTTTCTGTCAAAATAATGACAGGTCTTTTTTGGGTTAACACCTGAAATGGGCGGGCATGGAAACTTCTTTTTTATGCTAATTTATTGTTCTTCAGTGTCCAGTGACTTTCATAATTTTACGGAATCTTTCAATATATTCATTTTTAGTCTCTAAAAATCACTTCCCTTGCTTAAATCGACCGTATTTAGTTTTCTTTGAAAACAATTCAAACAAATCTGTTTTCGCAACGCTATAAAAATTTAAAATCACGGGTTTTTTTTACGATAACATCGCGAAAAAAAAGTAATTCTTTGGATTTATTAGTATTACACATGACAAACCTTGAGGTTACTATGGAAAGAAAAACGCCGGGAAAAAATTAAAATTCCTTTGAAATAATGCCAAGGCATATTAATTGTGAGTTTGCATCTGAAATGACCGCCAAAAATAATTAAACTTCTACGAAAATTTAACTCATTTGCAGATCTTGATAACATGTTCACAGTGCCTTTAAAATTCAATCTCGTGCCAAGGCCGCAAAAATTGTAAATAATTTATGCCATGATTTGTTGAGACTTTACAACCACTAAATTATTCTGAATGTGTGATTTTATGTAATCAGTTCGTCGTAAAAGGTATATAATTTTCATTACAGTTCCCTTTCTTTGTCATTCGTTTCACTTTGTGTTAAGGGTTTTTGTTTTCTAAATAAATTGGCAGAGTCAATAATTTACATGGTTCTTAATTTCGATATCTCTTGGTCACTTTTGAAACTGAAATCACCTGCCCGCCAGACTTCATGACAGCATGCAAACATATGTAAATTGTAAATAAAAGCTACCCGCCGTACTAAGTGGACTTTTGACGCCAGTTTGCTAAATACTTCACATTCGTGCCAATTAAAAAGCGCAGTATATCCATTGGCTCGGCGCAGTTGCTTGAAGTATTTGAACGTATCAGAGCAAAGAGTATCTTTTCAATTACAGTCCACGCACCGTTAGTGATCTTTGTTTGGCTTTACAGTCTTTGTTTCTCAGTTAAAGGAGCTCGGTCACGGAATTTTCAATAATTTTGGCCGCGTGCAAAATTACCTTTAAATTCAAGGAAACCTGAAAATAGTAGTTTACTAAGATAGTAAAACACCAAAGAGATAATAATAACCGTAACAAAACAAGGATGGTTAAGGATGGAGAAGATTAACACGGATTACAAACGACGAACTTGAAACATTTACGCTAAACTTTTCAAGATGCGCGAACTTGCGGAAAGTCAGTTAAATAGTCAATTCGCGCGTGCTTTCTCTCCAAAGGCGATTTTCATTTACCACACGTTTCTTCAGTGACAGTTTTTTTTAAGAGAAAATTTGCGATTGGTTATAGCGCAGGCCAACCACTCTGGCCAACTTAGAGGTCAATATCGTTCGAGGATGTGGCCAAGGATTTAATAAAAAAAAGCAAAGTCCCGTTGAAAAGGTCATGGAAAAAAAGGATGTCTCTCTCAAACGGGCAGTCCAGAACACTCCAAATATTGTACAATCTGATTGGTTAAGAGAGCGGTCCAAAATTGAACGATATGATTTCTGAAATCTGAGACCTGCGAACGAAGATTCACACTCGACTAGCTTCGACTGACTGAAGTGTCTCAAGCGAAGAATTTTTACAAGATTAATATTAATATTGATGCTTAGTCTTTACTCACACATTTTTGGTTTTAACCGAGGTCAAAGTTATTTATCAACGCTGGTTATGCCGCAAAATTGCACAAAAATGTTTAGAAATCTTACTTTTGTTATACTTTGACATCAGACTAAGTAAAGGAAGAGAGCAACAATTTTTTTTCGTTACAAAAAGCAACTTTTGAGCAACTTTTTGAGAAATTGCGGGCAACGTTTTGGGAAATCTCGAGCAACTTGTGGAAAGCCCTAGCTCCGTTTCCCCAAACAGTACTTCGCCCAATTTAACTCATTTACCGCTATTTGACTATAAAATTCCTCTTACTTACGCGCCAAGAAAACCCTATGAGGAAAACCTGGGCCAAACAGTACCTTGAACTCTTGCGGACTCACGTTCGTCCCAGGCTCTCTTATGTTTGCTCTTTAAACGTGTTTGGAGAAGTTAACCTATTCCGATGTCTCTTAGTGAAATAAGTAAGGTACGCAGCGGATCCTTTCTGATCATTTTGAAATGACAATAACACGTTTATTGAGCAAAAATTGATAATATGTTTATTTACATTCCGTTTAAGAACTTTTCAGTTAACCATTTCCGAGTTCGCTTGTGCCTCTGTTTCAAAACGAGTCTTGGTGTAAAACCTTTTATATCGAAATCAGTTCGATTTGCATGGAAAAGAACCTGTAGGGGGAACACATTTTCGCACAGACTCCGCGTTTCGACACTGAGGCAAAAGGCACTCGGAAATGGCCTATTCGAATATCTCTATGTCTACATGCCATTCGATATGAAAAATAATTAGGCTTATCAAAATTGGACTCTGCCAATGAACTCAGCCAATATTTGCAAATTTGACAGCATTGTGGTCTTTAATTATTTCGTTTTACCTAGAGACTATGGTACGGGAAACAAATAATCGTATGAAATTCCGGGTTGTGATGTAATTACAGTCAAAACTATCTATAGCATGTTTCACCCGCACTACATAAAAATAGATATTTAAAAAACAACGATATGCTGTAAGAAAAAAATAATTCTTTCTTAATAAATAATCACTTTTACCAGTAAACATTTGAGTCGCAAACTTAGCGTGTAAGAGACAAAATTGGCTGATTATACTTAAACTTGGCCATGAACGTTAACTTTTAGTAAAATGAAAAAACCATAACTCAGGTTAATTTTAAGAAGATATTTTACATCCCTATGTCAATCGAAGGAGAAAAAAATAAGGCCAGGCTCATGGCTCTCAGTATTAATTTTAACTCTGGTTACTGTAGCATGAAACGACTTGGAGTATTTCTACTCCTCCCTGGCCGGGGCCGCCGCAGGTTATTACCAAACATTCTGTCAAGTTTTCCTAAACAATTCGCCGATACATATGCATCGATCTGGGTGGAGAGAGGCACTGTAAGAGTGAAGAGTCTTGCCTTAGGACACAAAGCAAATCAACAATAGTGGTTTGATTTCGTAAACGAATCACACGATAAATGACAGATGACAAGGACTTATAAGGATAGAAGATGGCTAGAACGCTAATGAATTGCTATATTGTTCTATATTGCAAATGCGAGGCTTACGTTGACGGAATTCCTGTCAAATCTTTACACTTAGAGCAGCTTCTCCTTGTTGTTCTTTTTCGCCCTTGCGCGGGCATTTTTCTTCTCGCACGTTCTTTCGAGCACCACACGAAACGAACGCTCGTGGACTAGAAAATCTTGTTGTAGCAAGGTCTAGTTTGCCACAATTGACAGTTTAGCGCGCTAGCCTGGTGATAGTACAAATAGCACATGCTATTTATGCAACTACAGATACAAACATCCAGACCACACAAGGGGATAACTATCCACCAGATAAATCACGTATCTAGGGGTCGAGAGTTCATAACAAAAATACGCGACCCATTGCAGAGTGTTATCCGTTGGATGGCGTTATCCACTCTTCGAACAACTGGTTCCAGGTATGGCGACGCCTTATTTAAGTCTGATCGTCTTCAAGGTTCATTAGACGAGACGAAAGTACATCAACAAGGCGTCCCCTGCTAGTTTGAATTCGTAGAACACTGTGTATACCTTTCAATGATTTTAATCGTGTGGATCCAACTCGACAAAGTTAATTACAAGACCAGCTTGTCTGCGAAAGAACTACGTAAATTTGCTTGAATACGAAGAGTGTTTTAGTAAGTGATGCTTCCCTCATGCAACTGCATAAGCCAGTACTTCACTTATGCTGCTTATTTCGTCCTCATTAGCTGTCCCCGTTTCTTTTCCTTTGATTTGCTTGGGGCCATTATCAGTAGCTACCTTCTCTTCTGTCAATTCGTTAATAGGCGCTGTGCTATCACGTGACAATTGGGACGTCGTTCTTCCATTGGTCAAACCGAAAGTGGCGCCATGATTCACGTGACCCTGGTCTTGACTCAACTGGGTTTCTGAGGTGACCTGGTTAGGAGATGGTCCCGGATGTGTGACGTACTGGTCAACCGTTTCGTGATTGGTCACTACTGTGTTTATTTCTGATTTGAAGAAAATAATATACAGTTTAGGGATAAAAACACAGCCCATACAGGCAAACACTGCGAAGAACAACGTGAAAGAGACCACAAGGATGCGGTTGTTTCCCACAACAAAGCGATAAGTCGGAATGAAGGCTACGAGAAGAATGCAGAGAGCAATGGTGGAGAAACTCATCGACTTCGCTTCGTTGAAATTGTCCGGTAAACGTCTCTCGCGGAACGCTAACAAAGTTGCCAGCACAAGAACAACAATAGGAAAGGAAAAGGCGATGATATGAGCTACGGGAAAGCTCTCGTAACACTCAAGCAACCGAGTGTTGTCGTCCTGGTTTTGATACCGAACCACGGACAGTGACGTCGCCTGCCAAGCGATTATCAAAACAGCTTGAAGCAGAACAACCACGCCAACCTCAAGGAGCTGTAAATAAGCCGTGCGCATGTCCGTTAGATGCGAAACCGCTGACTGGAGCAACTGCGTTGCAGTCTTTGACTTGGCAAGAAAAAAAGCTGCGTAAAGGACGAATATGATGAGAAGTAGGACACTTGCCGCGATACAGGAACCATCAGTTGGTTTTATAGTCACTTGTGTAATGCTCGTGATAAACGACAAGTACAGTGTGATAAAAAACAAGATCAACAGGTATGGGCTCGACCACATAATAACAGGCGTGTTCCGTTCACGGAGGAAAATAACTGCCACAACGGTCAACACAGCAATACCAACACAACTCACGGTTATAATGGAAATTCCCGCGGGATCCGAGGACTTCGTATAGACTACTTCACGTACGATGCACTGTGTTCTCTCAGCGTTTGCATAATGCGAGTCATCGCAAACCGTGCAAGACAGGGAACCCGACTTAAAGCTGACGGTGCCCTTGTCACATTTTTGACAGTTCCAGCAGCATTCTGATTGGCCGACGACTCGCTCGCCGGGTTGACATTCGCGGAAGCAGGTCGACAGTGGTTTTCTTCCAGAATTCCACTTGATTAAAGTTTCATTAACACTAAAACTTGATTGTTGGTTATTTTTACTCCAATAACCCACGTCAACATATTGAAAACGGTTTTCATTGTTCAGCTGAAGATTCCTTATTACATAGTCACTGGCAATTCGCTCGCCATCTTTGTCAAATTGGACCTTGTTGTAATCAACTCCCAGAAATTCGACGCTTGACGCAAACTCGAACAGCGTCTCTGGTGTAATGGGCAGAGTTAAGTTCGGACACCGCCCCAGAGGCCGCGATGCATTGCAAGTTAAAATGTCGTGTATTGCGTGAGCAATGACGAAAACAGCGTCAATAACATTTGCAACGAAGTCTTTACCAAGTTCGTGGTCAGGGGGGAGCACTGCATCAAGATTACACGTCTTCTTAAGTTGTAACGGCTTAGAGTCTGAACTAACCGCCGCGTTTTGGAGAACTTCACAATTCAAATTTTCCTCCAAGTATCTAGTAAACCACGAGTTGTTCTGCGACAGCGCATCGCGAATCGACAATTCTCGAACAAACCTTTCGAACTCTTCCACTTGCTTAGATCTTATAGAGAAACTAAACAGCCCCTCTAGCATAGCCTCGCTAACGTTCATGTTGGCAAGCTCGGAACTGAGCGAATTCCACCCATCGCTCGTCACCCACGTGCGATCTGTAAGCTCCATTTTTTCCGCCTGTTTCAACAATCTTTCTCCCTGTTCGAAGTAACTGAAAACAACCACAACTTTGGCTCGTTCTGTGCTTTTTAATCGAAATAGCGTGTCTTCGATTTGCCGATCAGCGTTCGGCGAACCAAATGCAATGTATTCGTCATTAGCAATGCACACACTCAAGTTCTTGGCAGCGGTTTTGAACGCTGCAGCTCCCATTTTTCCGTAGTCGTCGTCGCTTGCGATTAGAAACACGTAATTCCATTGAAAGTGATGAACAAATTCTGCCATCGCCTGAGCTTGATATTCGTCAGAGGGCACAGTTCGAAGAAACGAGTTATAGCGTGTCTTGTCACCAAGAATGCGACTCGTTGAGGCATAACTGATCTGAGGTATACCGTACAAGCCCAGCAATCTGGCCACAGGAATGGAAATCCACGACACGGCTGGTCCTATTACCGCGGAAATTCGCTTATCGCCCGGGCGGGCATCACTGGCGTTTTGACAACAATCGTCGTGGCCTTTGCAAATCGAATTGGGACGATATTTCGACACGATCTGAATTGCGTAACTCATCGATTTCGGGATGCTCTCGCATGTGTTCTCGATTTCGTAACCAATGGTTTTGTTTGGTAAAAGTGAAGTCGAATTGTTGATCTTGTTCACTGCGTAGAGCATTGCCATCATCCACGCGACGCCATTTGAAAACAAACGTTCGCATTTTCCACCGTCTTGCGTCGTTATCGGAAATAATCCTTTTAGCATTATATCTCCATTTTTCCAAATCCACTTGTGTTCATCGCCGTGTTTATGAAATTGCTGATATGTAAATGAAAAGAGAGAGACGAAGAAAATAACACAGCAGCCAGAGCTCCACATTGTCTCGAATCCGCACGTAAATGCTCTGTTCAAAGTTGTGAATTTGCTACTGGTAAAACTAATTGTTCCCACAAATGGAAATTACATCGGGCGAGCAATGTTTTTTAATTTGTCCGGTTGAATCGCTCCAAGTACAGCTGTTTTTAGGCACGGAGTCCGAACAATAGAAGCGAACAGATATTCAGAAATGTCATGTCATGTCATCTTTTCAATATGTACATACATATAGACGTCTGTAACTGCATGTAAAATTCGATTAGTTGATTAACCAACGGACACTGCTAATCTTTTTGTCCCTGTTCTAAAACGAAAATTAAAACTGAAAGGAAAGAGTCCTTTTCACCTTTTATAGAGCAGCGAGATGATGACTAATTAAAAGCAAAATTTGAATAGTCAAAAAATCATGCTTTCAAAGAAGACAAACTCTCCAGTGTCAATAGCAACCGAATAACGTCGATCTGGGTCGACATAATGCAAATATTGACCACAGTATTTTCTTAATCTAAATCATCCCAGAACAGCAACAGAAACAAAACAATACAAACTACACAGAAATTGTTTCGAGGACAATTTGTGCCAGCGATGAATCATTTGTGTATTACAAAGACAACCAACACAAGCTGGTCAAGAGGTGGTAGAATGAAACGACGCCATCTTTTTTTTTTTGTTTTTTTGTTTTTGTTTTTTTTGTTTTTTTTGTTTTTGTCCTTTTGTTGCTCATTGTTCTACGTTTTTCTACCCCCTTTGATTAAATAGTCATGACAACATGCCAAAAATAACCTTGTACGTGCTATGAATTTTCGCGAAAGAATTAAATAGCAGTTAAAATTTTCGTTCAAGCGGGAAAATGCACTTCAGCGAAACTACTAACGAGCCCTCAGTCAAGCGTTTGAATTTCATTATTTTATAATTACCACTAAAAAAAAGTAAAAATAAAATAAATACGGTGAGCCATACATCAAAACAATTATGCGTGTGTGTCTAACACACGTCAGGCTTTAGTCAACACGTCTTTACCAGTGACGTGCGACTCGCCTTCTGTTCCATCAACCAGCGGCTTGATCAGAAGAGAAAAATATGTTGTGTAACGCGTAACAATTATACCCAAAGACGTGTCAGGCGAAAGTTACTGGTTCTTCCAGAAGGCAATACGTTTAAAGAAGTTGTTTATCGAGGAAAGATACATAAGAACGTTTTTGGTGCTTCTTTTGAAATGGCATTTTATTTAATTGTAAAATTCACAGCTGCTGTATATTATTACATTTTGCAAAGTGAGCAGAAAAAATTTCAAGTTGTCAAGGAATGAAATTGATATTTATTTCAGTGTCTGGACCGTGCCTCTTCGCCGGACTGTTTCATTTAACAATCACCTTAAAGTTAAAAATAAACTCAAGCCAAGCCCCTCCCTCAGGAATTGTGGTTCCATTAAGATATTTCAAAATTTCCAACGAGCACTCCTGTAAGTGTCAGATGGTAGTTCCCTGTTTTGATGTCTGACTATTACAGACAATGTTTTCCACAAACTGAATTGAACGACGGATGTCAAGCTATGAAATTTGAAATCCAGTTTTGGCCATCTGTTCTAATTAATCGATTCGTCTGACCTTTTTTTGTTGTTTGTTCTGTTGTGTGTTATTATTCGATTTGAACACAAAATCCTCTAAAACAACATAATCACTGAGGCTCCTTAAAAAATAGCTAATACAAGTAAAGAGTTCACTTTCTTTCGAGTAACCATTTTACTTTTCAGATGTAGGAAGGATGTTCACTTACAAGTCCTTCAACACTTCTCCCTTTTTTTGAAGCGTACAGGAAGTTGGTGTCGTCATTTGTCTCTTTTAATGGGTTTTCCACAACTGATGGCTTTGTCAAGAAACAAAAACAACACAGGGGTCTTATCAAGCATAGATAATGTTTTCACAAGAAACAAAACGACATATTTGCCATCTTGATCTGAGACTTCCTTGTCGCTGCTCAGTAGGTGATGTAGAGGTTTGGAGCCTGTGTATTTTCAGTCTTACGAACAAGAGTTTCAGTTTTACACAGCTCGAAAACGGTACAAGCGAGAGTGTAAAATTCGCTCTTCAGCTCAACACTAGCAGGTATTTTGCGTGTTTGCATATTTTGCTGGCATTTTAACTTCGTCACAGCATGAGGCTACCAAATTGGAAAATGCATGCATATTTTGAAACACGTATTAGTCCAGAAAACTCCTTTCTTAAAGTTAAAGTCAAACTGAGTTAGAATTTCCTTTGAGTTTGGAGTAAAATCCAACTTAAAAACAACACTTTCAGTTGAATTTTCGTCCAAAACATTAGTAAGTGGCCGAACTAAAGAAAGCTAGATAAAAGCTGAAGCCACCCTGTAATGAATATTTATCCCTTGTTCTGAAAGTGCTTGCTTACCGTGCTGTGCTATGGTTTAAAATTCATCACTGAATTCAGTGCTTACGAACAAAATCTAACTGAATCAAACTCCAAATAGCTTAAAGTACACGCCCGGTGAGGAAAGTGTCCCAGAACACCTTACTAGCTAGCTCTCTACCATCAGTAAGAATAAACTAACTTGGCAAACACTTCTTCCAAATATATATTTTCTTAGCTTATAGTAAACAAAAATTTCCATTTTGATCCTGATTTTAGACAATAAGACCATTTTAATAGCTTGGAGTAGATCGAAATCAGATTAGGGTGGTTGCTGGTTCAGCTTGTTCGGCATTTATCTGAAGAGATTTTACGTCTGAATATTAGGGATGTACATTTTCTAAACATAATGATTTGGAACTCGACACAAGCAGTTAAGTCTTTAATGAACATTTAGTATCACCCAGCTAGTAGACTAATGCACATCCTGCATTTTAATTGGCTACGCTACTAGAGGACTATTAGTAATAGTCCTCGAGTGGCGAAATTGGCGCAATCGAGCGTGACGCTTTCTTTCGTTTTATTCCCAAATAAATATTTCTTCAACTCGCATTTGCTAACTTTATTATTGCCTTTTCTGTCCGACTAGTTAGGTGATACTAAAACAATTGAACCCTTCACCTTCAAGGGCCACGGGTCTAATTGTTAAATATTTCCCAATTTTCAAAACTGCACACGTTGCGAAAAAGATTTGAAGAATAATAAACACAATAGCCTCCATTTGGGGCGAAATATGCTGGGATATTTGTCCTTGGACATTATTTGTTCCTCGAAGCTCGCAGTTTACCTCGAGCTACGCTCTCAGAAAACTGTTCGCTTCTCGGAACAGATAATGTCCGCGGACAAATATCCTAGCATATTTTCGCGCCAAATGAAGGCTATTGTTTATTTATACTACGCTCTACAAATAAATCAACCGTACGCGTGATTTTTTGGCCATGGGCGTTTTTCATTTTTATTTTAGTTTAGTTTTCTATATTTTGGGGGCATTTTTAATAAAAGAATTATGCCACCTGCGCTTGTTGGATAAGAGGTGATTATAGCAAACTCGGCGCTCTTATCCAACGGGTGCTCGTAGAATAATTGTTAATACCATGCTCTACAAATATAGTAAGCGTCAGCGTAAGTTTTTTGGGCGTTTTTAATAGTTAACTATAATCATCGCATGTCCAACAAATGCGAGTGGAATAATTGCTCAATATTCAAGAAAGTTTATCATCACAGACCTTTTATCTGAAATTTAGGGGACTTATTCCGGGATGTGGAGCTGTAATCTTCTATAGAAAATTCTAAACTTTGAAATAATTCTCCTTTGGACCACAACTCAAAAACTGTCAAGCTTTTCAAGCGGCTGCTAATCAAGAGGCTGTCCTACTTGTCAAGTATTGCATTGCATCACGTGACTGAATAGCAACCAGCTAACTCACTGGCGTAGAAAGGATTTTTCAAGGGGGGGGGGAGTGGTGGGTCACACTGTGTCAAAGTGAGGGTACTCACCACATTGTCATGTCGTTTACGCCACCTGTTGTAGGTTGTTTGCTTAAAAAAGGCTTACAAAAGGGGGGGAGGGTTACGAGCACCCCAGCACCCCCCTGGCTATGCCTCTGTAACTGTTCTGTGTTAGCAACTGCTTTTGGCAAAACTTTATATTTCCCTGACATTTTGATTGACAATGCACGTGACGTAACAACTATCAAAAGGCTTTACACCCGACATGGCCCATATCCCAGAATACAACAGAAAGTGCCTGATTATTTTCTAGACTAAATTTCCTTTTCCAAATAACCAATCACGAGCGATTATCGGAGGCCAAGATGTTTTGTAAGACCTGTCTTATAATTTATTTTGACATGAGCACACAAGGAAGTGAAACGTGAGACCCAAGAAAATGCTCTTCCAAGTTACAAAAACAACAGACAATGTCAACAGTTTTATAACTTGTTTAATCATATTTTCGAAAGGTCCGAAAGTGATTGGTTCCAAGCCGCCCTATTTTTATCAAATTGGAATGCATGCAGATAAGGCGTCCAAAAAAAACGAAGTGTTCTTTACAGAAAATTCGCTTGCCGTGCACCTGAATGGGTTCCCTCTTATGACGGAATATCCCATGTTTGTATTCCCAAGTTTGTATTTCCAAACAAAACATTTTTAACACTGTCCCTTTCTACAGCAAATTCTGTCTGGAAGAGATGATTAACTGTTAACTTCGTTTCCTTCAATTCTACCTGTAATCGTAATTGTATGATTCCAATTTTTTCCAATTTTAATTTGTTAATCACTCGTGCGATTACAGACTGCACTGGACGCCATTCGTTCAAATAACCATTCTTTGGTGATAAACAGAAATTGCAAACACGCATGGTCAGAGCGTTTTGCGGTTAATTAAATTCCAAACGATATCTTATTACTAACTAATATGTTATCTAAAGAAGACGATGTAATTAAATTTTCGAACAGGCAATTTTAACATTCACCGTCGAATTTGGTCCTCAGCCGATCACTCAAGGTATGTTGCCTTAAAGAACTCGTAGAAAAATGTGCTACTGTGGTGTAAAAACGAAATTCCTGAAAATTGACTCTGACACGACATTTAAACATAATCGACACACCAGTAAACATAACTTATTAGAACTTGAAAATTCATCTCCCTCCGGCATGACAGCAGGTCTCACTGTTTGCTAGCTTGTATATATTTAACGTGCTCGAATATTGAAGAGCTAATCTCCAAACATGGAATTACCCGATCCTTTTAACCTCAGTCTTTTAACACATTCTGCATTTGCACAACTTTCGATCAGTACCTACCTGCTTCTTCGTCAATATTGCCGTGGAACGATTTTCACTTGATCAAAGCGCAATTTTACTCCTTATAAAAGCTTTTTGTCGTTTCAGGTAAATTGGTATTTGAACAGAGCAAGAGTTCCGTGAGAACCCTCAAGCTGTAAAAATAATCGTGCAATGATTGGAAAACCAGAAACGATTTACTCGTCCGACAATCTTCAGACGGCAAACTGAAACATTTACCAAAAGCAAGATAAGGTAAGCTACCAAGTTCAAAATGTAAACTCTCCTTACAGATTGTCAGACATTTCTTTCCAAAGCTAGTTGGGAGAATTTGGCAGGACATCAAGATAATCCTGCCTTGTTGTTGACGATTTTGTTCCCTCGCTAGACAGTTCAACGAAGGTTCAACAGCGTTCAATATTGAACACTTCAAATAATATGTTAGCCTTTTTTCTTCGATGTTCTTCTAGTTCATCCGACACAGAGATAAAGACGAGGAGAAAATTAAATGTATTTAGCATTTCCTTTAATTTCACAAAAGGCCTGCCCGATAAGTTATCGATCTTCCGTCGAATTGGAAAACTAAATATGAAAACATCAACTCAATAACTTCAGTGTTAATTTAATTCGAATTCGGTAAAACGCGAAAACGATTCCCTCGTATCGAAGATATCATTCAAGATTTTTTAATTTTTCGTACGAAGATTCGTATGAAAGCTGCGAGGCTATAATTCACGTAAAACCAACAATTAAACTGGTTCATTCATAATTTAATTACGTCTACAAAAGAAACAGCGTTAGCCATTTGAGCTTAGTCAGATCCCGCCGTTTGGACGCCATATTGAATGGAGAGCAAGCCAGGTTACCAAGTTGCACTTTCTCGCTTACGATAAGACTTACGGAGTTACTCAAAAAAATGGAGAACAGGTGGCTTTACCTCACTAACTGCTGATGAAAATCAACATCTTTTCTTTGAAACTTAAAATATGATTTAGTTACAATCAGTAAGTATGCCACAATGAATGGCGACCTTTTGGCCTCGCAGCACAGACTGTTTGACGCCTAGTAATAGCGCTTCACGCTGATTGTTTTTGTTAAAGTCTACTCCTTTTTAATGTCTGTTTTTGTATAGTTTATTTAATTACAGAGGACGGTTACCTGCATTGTTACCCTCTCTGAACAAGTGGAAGTTTAATTAAACCGGAAAGTGATCACCAAAGAAAACAGTTTGCAACAAAAGAAATGTTTAAATACTTTTTTCAATAAGTATGTTTTTTTTCTTCATCAAGACAAAATTTTAAAACTTGCGAATCAAAGAAAAAGATGTCCATTTAAGAAAACAGCTTGTGCTCAATAGAAATGATCAGACACTTTTTTAAACAGTGCTTTTTTGTCAAGACAAAATCTTAGCTGTGAACATGCTAAAAACATACAGAAGACTGAAATTTAGAATAATTGTTTTTTCTGCCCTTTGTCCCGGGAATGGAAATCACGATCAAAATGAATCAACTTGTCTCAACCAGAAATCACCCGATATTGACGGGGACAGTTTTACAACAAAAGATAGGAACATTTTAAAATTTAACATTTCAGCTCTTCCTCTCACAATTAAACGAAAACATGGAATAATTTACAAAAAAATATCTGCAAAACCCTATAAGTCTGTTACAACCTCTGCTTGTTGCTTTTGAGGGAGCAGGGTGGTGCAGTGGTGAGAGCGCTCGCCTCCCACCAATCAGTGAGGCCCGGGTTCGATTCCGGCCTGGGGCCCGTTTCTCGAAAGCCCCGGAACATTTTCGGGCCCGTAAAGCCATTTTTAGTTCATCTGTAGCTAAAAACGGAGAAGTGTATACGCCTGAAACTTCTTATGTGAAGAGAACCTCTGTTCATATTAAAAATCTGTGAATAAAACGGCTCTGTAATGGTAGGGTTCAAGATTTTGCCATGGCTCTCCGGGCCCGAAAAGTTTCCGGGGCTTTCGAAAAACGGGCCCCCGGTGCCATATATGGGTTGAGTTTGTGGTTGGTTCTCGCCTTGCTCCGAGGCCGGTTTCCTTTCTCCACAAAAACCAACATCTCCAACTTCCAATTCGACCAAGACAGAGGACTCCCATGAAAACCAGCTAAGGCTGGCTAATATTGCGATCCAATTTTGCTATCTCTTAAGTTTTTGTTTTTCTGATTTACTTAAATATTATTGTTTTAAGTTATTTCTTTTTATTATAATTAGATTAGATTAGTGTGCTAGTGTAGTACTATATAAAATGTAATTAAGAATACTTTGTCCTTTAAGTAATCAGGTATTTTTTTTTAATTCTTCATCAAAAACAAAAACAGAATTAAGAATATTTCTTGGCTCAAATCATCGACTTACTTACAAAGAACGTTTGGTCTCAGTTCAAAGATGGACGTTTTTATACACAAAGAAGTGTGACGCAGAAGGGAGTTTTTCGGGTTGATGGTATAACACAAACAAATGTTAATTATTTCAAAGAAAAAGAACACTGTTACATAGTCTGCATACGGTTATACGGTGTCCGTAGCATGAAACGACTAGGAGTATCTCCACTTCCCCCTGGATGGGATGGGTCGGTACCCATTTGTACACCTGGGTGGAGAGAGGCACTGTGAGAGTAAAGTGTCTTGCCCAAGAACAAAACGCAATGTCCCCGGCCAGGGATCAAACCCGGACCGTTCGATCTGGAGACGAGCGCACTAACCACGAGGCCACTGCGCTGCCACGGACGTCTTCGCTTAAATCATCGACGTACTAAGTTGGACGTTACTACTTCCAAAAAAGTGTGACGCAGAAGGGATATTCGCGTGTTGACAGTATAACACAAGCATATGTCCAGTATTTCAACAAAAAAAAATTCCTTTTACACAGAACACAGTTAAATTAGCATCGAAATTGGTAGATTGATTTGTTCCTGTTGTCTGCTATAGTTCTAAATGTACATACCATAGACGAAATTAGGCGGTACCTTTTGAGTAACATAAACCCAACTATATTTTTCTGTTTGAGTTAAAGCAACTGAGGTAAATAAGAAATGCTTTTAGTTGATACAGCTTACAAATAACCGAAAAGAAATGTACACAGATGGAGAAAAAAAATCTTTATTCGAATAAGTCATCCCGAAGTGCAGGTGAAGAGAAGTCGTTGAAAATAACTGTTTTTTTCATTTGCGAGTATTGTTTGTCATTATTTAGTTAAGGTTTAGCAGCGTACGACATCAAAATTATCTTTATCTTTTTAAGGGCTGGTCAAGTTCCATAGTTAAAACATAAGCATTGTTAATTTTTTTTTTTTTTTTGCTATGCAGTCTCCCATAGAGACGAAATAGAACTTTATTGTAGGATTCGATAATAGATTGACACGGACTTCTCATTGCAGATTGCACTTGTGCACTATCAGCGGCTGTTAGGATTCGCAAGATTACAAGGAGTTGTTAAGAGCTGTTCATAACCATGATTATAAAGACGACTAAAATGAATGAAGAATCGACAAGATAAGGCGGCCATGCAGTTATGATGGCATCTTCTCCTGAACTTCAAAGGAACTCTATAAAATTTCGCTGCTTTACAACTGTTTTAAGCTTGCTTGGGGTACATCTACTTATTTATGCCTCATGTGTGCAAAGTTCGAGTTTAAAATGGCCCAAAAGGACGCAAGATTTGAACGCCGATTACATCATCGGCGGATCTTTCCCCGTGTTTTTGAGCGAGAAGAACGCAACGAAATGTCAGAGCGATAACAAGCGATTTCAGTACTTCACATCTCTCCGCGGAAAGGCGGTCAGTTGCTATCGAATGAATGTTTTTGGATTGATGTGGGTTGAAGCCATGTTGTTTGCAATTGAGGAAATTAACAACAACACAAACATCCTGACGAATGTTACACTGGGATACGATATACGGGACAGCGCGAATGAAGTCCAGTTCGCTATGAGCAATGCATTGGACTTCTCTTCGACAGAGGCACGAGCGATGTATGAGGAAGACTTTGGCACCTACAGAACATGTGCAAATTCTTCCGTTGTCGCTGTAATTGGAGGAGCTGGTTCAAAAATATCGAAAGCGGCAGCCTATGTGTTAGGAGTGACGTCCATACCGCAGATCAGTTACTCTTCCACGAGTCCCTCACTTAGTGATAAGGCGAACTTTCCATCCTTTTTACGTACCATCCCTCCAGATTATGTCCAAGCACAAGTCATGGCAGACTTGGTGACTTTTTTCAACTGGAGTTATGTCTCGACAATAGCGACTGACGAAGATTACGGGCGATTAGGCATTGAAGCATTTAAACGAGAAATAAAGACGAGAAATGTTTGTATTTCCGTCGATGAGCTTTTCCACCCCGACTACACGCTAGCCGAGACGAAGGATCAAATCGCGCGCATTGTTAGCGCGCTGAAAGAGGACAAACTCGCAAAGGTTGTTGTGCTCTTCTGCGAGATCCCAAACGCGCTTGCGTTCTTAGAAGAGGCGGAAAAACAAAACCTAGCGGGAAAAACCTGGATTGGGACAGATTCATGGGGTGATAAAAATTCAATCTTATCTTTCAAAGATTCAACAGTTGGTGGGATGTTAGGCATTGTGCCAAGCAAAGGGAACATTGAAAAATTTGAACAACATATGGCGCATTTAACACCTTTGAACACCGAACATAATCCTTGGTTTGAGGATTTCTGGCAAGGAACGTACGGATGCCGTAAAGAAAGAACAAAAAACAATTGCGAAGGAAGTTCATCCAAGAACAAGGAAGAAAATCAACAAAACTGCTCGCTGTATCGCGTCAGCTGCAATGGGTTTTCGAGCGGCACGCGACTGCCAAATGCTGCGAGATTGGAATTGAACAAAGCAGCGAATGTCATGGATGCAGTTTATTCCGTTGCTTTGGCGCTCGACGATGTAATCAAATGCGAAAACGGACGCGGTCTTCTTGAAAATGGGGCTTGTCCCAGCGTGAAAAATGGAGTGAAGCCGTCGGATATTTTGACTTATATCAAGAATTTGTCATTTACTGGTAAACTTGGTTTCCCAATTGTTTTTGGCAAGTACGGCGATATCAAAGGTGTGTGAATTATTCCTTACTGTTTATTCAAAAATAATCAACATTTACAAGACCGTCTTTGAAAACGTTTCATCAGGAGAAAAAAAACTTGAATATTATTAGAAACGTTTTTAAGCGGCTTTTCGCTCGATAACTACTTGCTTAAACATGCCAGGAGCGAGCGAATGAGTTACTTTTAACAGCTTAAAAACGCCATGTTGTACAAATATTGCAAATTCTACTGACATTTAGGAGACATATAACCTCATTCCGAATCTCATTAAGGCTTCATTGTAACAATAGCCAAGAAGATAACAGAAAATTAAACTTAGCATTTTTAAGTCCAGTTTAATGAAACCAAGCAATAACTCTTTCTATTTGAAAATGAAATTCTCCAAACTGTTGAAGCTCAGACAAACACAATGGAGGTAGATTTAATTCCTTGAACCGCATCATATTACAATTTTCGTTCAAAAAAAAAAGGAAAACAAAATCGACACAACACAGCCGATCAACAAGATTTTATTCGACAAATTATCCTGCTATCGACTTTTTGATATTTTTTGCCTTTCTCTCAGACGACTGTATTATTTGTTAATCATGCCTGCCATTTTATCTCCTGTTTTCATTCTGTAAGGTGTATTTTTGACAAAAAATCTAACAAGAAACGAGAAGCAAACAATAATTTCCCCGTGCTTTAATTTTAACTTCTTCCCAAGTTCAAGGCCACATTAAAAGCGGGAAATCTCCACAACAGCGTTGGAGACCGGACGAATATATTGTTCAATTTAATTAAAACATAAAACTCTTCAATTCATGATATTAAATGGCCAACCATCAAGGGACAATTTTGTTCTTAACATTTCATAACCTTTTCTTCCAATACTTGAATACATTGTTCAAATTTAAGGATCGAATCCGCCCCTAGTTTAACACATGATAAGCGGAAAAGCCTCTTTAATTTTTCATTCAAAATAATAAAAACACTGTATACAAATTGATCAGATTAAATCCCACCTGGTGCTATTATTCAAATCAATTTGTGGCAGTCAAATTTTAAATCGTTATTAATAACTTTTTCTTTTGTTCTCCTCGTCTCACTTAAAACAAAGAAGCGTTATGAGAGCATAAATAATCAAGATAAAATCAATCATCGAACGCGAGAGTTGAAAATATAAATAGAACACAAAACCTGGAGAAAGAAAGATATGTCGGCAGTTATTTAAGAATATTTACCTTGGGGTCTCGGCTATTTTTAATCTTAAAAAACTGGATCATTGGATAATGCAAATCAAGAGTTTTCATTGGCTTAGCCATCATGGGTTCTGAGCCATTAGAACATGCTCCACCAATATGGCAAGTGTACGCGTTATTTTTGGGGCACTTTTATTTGTATTTTTGTTATCCATAATTTGGGGGCGTTTTTAATGACACAATTATTCCACTCGCGCTTGTTGGACATCAGATGATTGTAGCCAACTCGGCGTTACGCGACTCGTATCTATCATCTCACATCCAACGCGCGCTCGTGGAATAATTGTTAAATAGGAACAAACATATAAGAAATAAAGCGTTAGATGGGTATTGGATGCCAAATCATTTCCGTGGAATAAGATTTCAGGAATAAAAAACAAAACATCTCTGTTTCCATTTTCTCTATTTTCAACAGGTCACTACTTAGTAAAGAGTTTACAACCCGCCCCAGACTCCGCGCACGGCAAGACGTTCATCACGCTGGGGAGCTGGGACTGGGTCACGCGTAGACTCAATTTCCACAACACCACAAACATCATGTGGAACGGATGGAATCCCAGGGTGCCTCACTCTCGCTGCAGCTCTCCGTGTGAGCCTGGGCACTACAAAGTCCAAGGTGATTTGCCATGCTGTTGGAAGTGTGTTCAATGTCCGTTTGGAGCAATAACAAACAGGACGGGCCAATCAGAGTGTGATATTTGTCCCTTGGGATTTACCTCGGATGTAAATCACACGCGGTGCTTGGAGCTGCCGGAAGTGTACTTAGAATGGGATTCGAAAGCCGGAAGTGTGATTCTAGCTTTCTCTGCTCTCGGTTTCTTGAGTACAGCTTTCACTCTTGGCGTGTTTTACAGATATCGGAATAGCGCTGTTGTTAAAGCTTCTACTCGCGAGTATTCGTTACTGATTTTACTTATGATAGCCTGCATGTTCCTGCTTCCTCTCTTACACCTAGGCAAGGTAACTGACATCGTTTGCAAGGCGCAGCCGTTCTGTTTCGCTTTTGTTATTACGTTCTGGGCCTCGCTGATGCTGACGAAAACCAGGCGTCTTTTGCTTATCTTTAAAAACAAGACACTTCCAGGAAAAGTTGGTTACGGTGTTCGCTTGCAGCTCTTAATTGCGGTCCTACTCACTTTAGCGATCATGGTAGCGATCATACCATGGATCTTGTCATTTCCGCCGGAAGTCACCATGCACTATTACGATACGCGCGTCAGTGTTGACTGCGGCGAGAAGGCGAACAAACTGCTCATGATCATACTGGCGTATGCCGCCGTGCTTGCTATACCGTCGACGTATCTCGCGTACAGAGCACGAAATTTGCCGGCAAATTTCAACGAGACGCGACTCATTGGTTTCACTATGTTTACCGTCTGTGTAATATGGACAATATTTGTTCCCTGTTACTATGACAGTGATGTAGAGAACAGAAGTATTGTTCTTTCATTTGCGCTCATCGTGACTGGCTTTACAATCCTCTTTTGCATGTTTTCCAGTCGACTGTGGATCATTTTCTTTCAGCCAGAAAAAAATAGAACCGAACTCGTTCGCGCCAGCATGTTCGACTACACAATGCGCGTGCGCAGGGGATCGAACGCTGCCACGAACCTTCGCCGAATGTCTGTTGTGACTGTAGGTACCTTTTCTGTACCATCAAAGAATCGTTGACAATTTCATCTCCATCTGAGCAAATCATAAAATAAATCCAGGTTTCATTCCCCAAAATGCTGAGATCAAGAAGAACTGATCATGAGCCTTTATACACTAGGGTTTCATCCACAGACTGAAAAGTTAGAACCACCTTGTACAGCATAATATAACAAACAGTTCTACATGAAAGTACTGCTCGATAGCTTTCATTTGAATGGTCACACACTAGGTTTCATCCACAGACTTGAAGTTATAGCAACCGTGTACAGCCTAATAAACGGTATCACGTGAAAGTACTGCTCAATAACTTTCATTTGAATGGTCACACACTAGTGGTCCTTCCACAGACTTTAAAGTTAGAACCACCTCGTATAGGATAATAAACAGTACCATATGAAAGTACTGCTCAATAGCTTTTATTTGAATGGTCACACACTAGTGTTTCTTCCACAGACCATAGTCAGAGCCACATAAATCGTAGTTTGGCTCTGGAAGTAAACGATTAAACCCTCATATCATGATGTCAGACTATTTTTAATAACAATATACAAATATCAATTCCCAAATAAAAGAAAATTTGTAAGTTACACAATAAAACACAACGTAAACACATTTTGTTGTTTATTTTCTCTTTGGAACAAAAAACTACCTTCAATATACTACGACTAAATGGTCAACTGTCAGATTAATTAACCTCCAGGGGTGAATTGTGCATACTTGAAACCAGCTCCCACAACTAAATAGGGAGTTTAAGAAAACCACAACGGCAACGGCAACAGGAACGTCGCTAAACAAAAGGTTGAATGAGCAGAACAATGGCTGTGCACGTGCGTTATAATTCTTGGACATTTCTTTGCCGTCCTCTGCAAAACAACAACGTGAAATGACTAAATAGACCAATTTCGATATATTAAAATTCAGCCTAAAACAATAGACCTCAGCACGAGGCTCCGGGGAATAAACCCCACAAACTCTGTAGTAATTCCCCGGAGCCTCGTGCTTAAGTCTACTGTTTCAGGCTGAATTTTAATGTATCTATTTCAAATTTATCGCCGTGTTCCAGATTCAGTTTCGTGATAGTTTTGACAGTGATAAACAAAGTAAATGACTTCAGAGTGCCGCGAGATTCGTAGGTAAAATATAAATACATTTTTTAATCGACGTTGTCCTCGGCGTCACCGTCGTAGCTTCTTAAACTCCCTAATACCTCCATGCGATGACTCCTACAAGTTCTCCATTGTAGTCTATTACATGGCCACATAGTTTTTTTAAAGGAACTCAATCAAGGAATGTAGAGGTATTTAGGCCACTTACAAATTTACCTACAAATTGCTTTTTACTGAAGGAAACCTGAAAATAATAGTCTACCAAGATAGAAAAACACCCAAGAGATAATAAAAAATAGGTACCCAAAGGGTACATGTGTAGCATACGTGGATCCAGAATGCAATGAAATCTTTGCAACTCATTTGCATTAACGGACACGAGCCGATGACAATAGTGTGGGATACCCACAGGTATCCCACACAAAAACCATAAAGAAACAA
Organism: Orbicella faveolata; assembly: GCF_042242905.1. NCBI lineage: Eukaryota > Metazoa > Cnidaria > Anthozoa > Scleractinia > Merulinidae > Orbicella > Orbicella faveolata. The sequence goes on along the minus strand of NW_028301563.1, from coordinate 11,562,900 downwards.
GGATGGTTAAGGATGGAGAAGATTGATACGGATTACAAACGACGAACTTTATAAAATCTTGGGCTAAAGTTTACAAGATGCGAAAACCGTGACCTAGCTATTTAAAGGGTCGCCTAGGCAAACCGGCTCCCTATAATTCACCGGATCAAATCAAAATCCTATAAACCCATTGGTTTCTGAGCAAATTCAGACTCATGGATTGACCTCTTGTCGAGGAAGCCAAGGGTATGTTACAAGAACTCGATGTGTGAATGAGTTGTGGAAGAAGCGCTCTTGGACATTTAAAGAAAAGTAGAAAATGTTGACAGTCTTGGCATAACTGAATTGCCCCAATTTGGCGTAAATGTCGAATTAGTTTCGCTGTTATTTAGTTGGTCGACAAGTTAAGGGGGCAAGAAAGCATTTAACGATGTTTTTCGCCCTGTGTATACTTCAGTGCAAACTAAATTACGGGTCTCTTTGGTCACCTAGCTCAAATTTGCTTCCTGTGACTCGTGAGTCCATTTGACTGTAGAAACGAAAATCACCCACCCTACCCCTCTCTGCTCCCAACTGTGGAAGTATGATTTGTGACTCCATTTGCCGGGAACTTGAGACTGAAGAAACGAAATCCCCCACCCAACCCCCAGTTGTGGAAATAAAATGTCAAAAAATTTCAAACGCTTGATTTTCTTTCTTCAGGCAATTCCTTTATCGTTGCAATAATTGAGCCATGAGAACGTCTCGGGCCCAGACTGTTTTTGGCGACTGCCAACTTCCCAATCGAACCGTTCATAAATTGCAGCGCCAAACATGCCGGTGATGATTTCCGACGCGAGCCACCTCCTTGAGTCGGCGATAAACCGATGCCCGACGCTTGGTCGATAGAATATCGACGAGTGCTTTCTATCGCGGCCTGTTTTGTGTTCTTCTCAGGCCGGAAAAATATAACGCGAACTTTGGGCAAAAACAGCAAGAAAAGCATGGAATACGCGCCCAAGATAAGCGCAAGAATTGACCAAATAACGTTTACCTTTCCGCGAGGTGGGACGTGACGGAAAATCAAGATTACCAACCACGATGAAAAGTTTGTAAACATGCTAAGGCAAATCCATTTGAATTCGTTGTAAGCTCGAGGAAGAGTACGAGATTTGTAAGCCAGATAAGAGCACGTTATCGAAAGCAAAGTGTTATAGCCTACCGAAGCTATATCAAAGCCGAGATTCTGGTCGCATGATATCAGTAGCGAATCAGCAACGCTGTAGTCGTAAGTGACTTTTGGCGGGAAAACCAGGAGGTGGATTATGCCCAACGCAAGCTGCACGAGAATCAGTGCGCATGTCAGAAACCCGTACCAGCTATTGTTGAGAAAACAATGTCTCTTAATGGCCGAGAAAATCTTGATCAACCGGTTTGTCTTGGTCAGCAGGACAGCGGTGATAGCAGTGTACAACACAGCGAAAGAAACAGTTCTCGTTTTGCAAATAGCGTCAGACGGTTTACCAATATAAAGGACAGGATTAACGAACCAAGCTAGGAGAATGACCAAAGACAGGACAGTGAAAGTCAGGTTTGTAGCTTTCACCACAGGCGTGTCTTGATATTTCACTAACACACCGAGAACAAACAACGTGAGAATCAAACCCAGGCCGCACGCGCCCAGTAGAATAATGGCAATTAATTCTCCAAAACTTACAATGGTCAGCGGTTTTTTTACACAGCCGCTCTGAGGGACATTTGTCATTTGGTCCTCTGGGCACACTTTACAGAGGGTCGCGGTGTAGTTGCTATTATAGGTCCCGTAAGGGCATTTATGGCAGCTCCACCAACATGCCCCAAAACCATATTTAGTAAAGGTGCCCAGCGGGCAGCGCTCACGGCATCTCGAATAAGGCGCCTTACTTTCGTTCCCAGGCCACTGAATGTCACTCTCATTCATTACCAGTCTCTTGCCTCTTGTCCATTTTCCCACACGGAAGGGGGCCAGGGTTTTATTGTTGTTCACACGAAAGTTAACGACTTCAAATTCAGCATTTAATTCTCTGTTTGTGTCAAAACCCACACTGATGTTTCGATTGTTATTAAACGGATTCTTCTCCAAGTTTCTAAGAACACTTTCACGAACGTGTTGTAAGGTAAAATTGCTCTCCAGGCAGTTTAAACCACTCGACTGCACCCCGCATCGAGTAACATGCTTCAGTGCCTGAATAATGGCGAGAGCTGCATTCATGACGTAAGCACTTTTAACCAATGACAAACCCTGTAAACCAATGACATTGTCTTCGCTATGACGCCCGCAAAAGGCGGGCCAGCGTCTGTCCTTTTCAAGCCACGCGCAATATGCTCCTGATATGTTTCGTGACAATCGACTGACGTGAGCTTTAAATTCGCCCAAGTCTTTCCCGGACACGGAAATCGCTAACATCCCATCTGTGACGTCACCATAACCATTAGCCAATCGGAAGCGGTCGTTACGTGTGTCGGCTCCAATCCACACTCTTTTTGTTTTCGTTAGATTATGTTTCTGTACCTCTTCGAAAATATCGGCGACAAAATCCTTGTTTCCCAAAAGAACGCTAACAGAAACACTCTTGTGGGCTTTGATCGCTGACACCACCCGAGGAATTTCACTATGAGCGACTACTTCATGTAGCGCGACACAAACGTTGTGTTTCTTTAGGCTTCGTTTGAGGCTTCCCATCAACCCACGATTAAAAGTATCCTTTGAAGAAATGATATTAATACAAGACCATTCAAAGTAAGCTATAAGACTTGCCAGCGACGCTGTGACTTGTTTGTCAGACGGACAGGTGCGGAATAATGTACTGTAGATTGATCTGTCGTTGAGAAGTGAACTTGTAGCTCCATAACTGACCTGGAAAGAAAAATAAAACATTAAAAGCTTAAATACGGCACACACCTTGCATACGGCTGGCGCGCCTGAAATTTGAATTGACGAATCAGGATTCAGAAGGTGGAAAAAGTTGTACTGTCCTGACGGCAATGTATGTTAACAATAAAGGCATTGAAGTCTGGCAACTTTCCCCACTGTAGACGGCATTGAATATTCACGAAAAGGGATTTATAATTTCGAAAACCATATCAGATTATAAAAAGTGAAAAATATGAAACATTCTGTGTCTCCAACCTTTGAATTTGGCGCCAAAAATGGGTCGCTCGCGTCCGGCATGGCAACTCACTCATAGTTCGTCGAGTGTCGCCAGGCAGGAAAATAGTTGTGTTCTTTTGAACAAATATGTTGTTCCTCATCAAATTAAACCCCAAAATCTCTAGTTAAATATTAGAAGAGGCCAAAGCAACTTTAGCACTGCCTATATTTTTGGAAGCCGCGAAGAAAAAGACTGTTATTGTGTCGTTTCGGTAGGACAGTTCAGTTTTTAATTTCTCCAAACACCAGAGATTCATTGCCAAACGGTAACATAACGATAAACCGCATACTCGAGTAGCTCGCATTTAAAGAAATGACCCAGTTTGTGCTAAACACTGACGCACCAACAGATACAGATAATTTTTATCTCACTCCGGGCAAATTTCGGACTAAAACTTTGCTGAAACATAGCTAACGCAAATTTACGCCTACAAAACACGTTTTAGACTGAAACAAAATGATATTTTTACTGCACCCTCAAGGTTTCAAAGATACACCGACGGGAAAAACAAGAACTATATCAAGCCACTACATATCTTAAGTGGTGTTTCAACTAGAGTTCGCTCCGTAAAGGAAACTGTAGCGACTTAAGAGCTATTTAAAAGTTCTACACTGTACTGTAAATATTTCAGACGCTTAAAAATTTTGGTTTAATTTTCGGACACTTTTTTGTCAGAAATTGAAATCGTCCGAAATGTTTTGCAAGTAATATAAGTGACATCACCGGGAAGACAATGTCTAAAATTCTGGTGGGTGGGTGGATGCTACGAGCCTCTTGAAATCCTTACCCTATCTCTGACCAAAATGTGTAATTTTCCCAACCCTGTTCAAGTTCAGAATGGTCAGGACAGACTCTATCAAGGAAGTGCTTCGGTTTGCATAAACATTTGAGAAACAAAGGAACAAAGGAAGTCATATGCATAACAGTGGTGGATCTTAATTAACATAAACATTTAACCAGTGTATTCTTGGTTTTCTCCTTACATCAAAACTTCGTATTCTCAACTCACTTCGCGATGTAGGAGAATGTGACAAGACATTTTTTTCTCTTGTTTAAAATCTTGAGATGGACAACAACGATAAAAATAGCTTATACCTAATTGCTGGCCAGAATGCAAAAACAATATATCAATTTCAGACCAAAACGGCTAAAAAACGATATCCTATGGCGCCGCACATAGCAATGAGGTTGATATAAGGGATATGCCCTCTCCAGGTGACATTTTCGAATGACAACTTATATGGCGTGGGCAGTGCAAAAATAGATTTCCGTCACAAACTGTTTTTGTGAACGGTATATTTACAGCAACAGAAGTATAAAAATAATGTCAAAATTAATTAAATGACACATTAACTTACAAACAGGAAGGCGTTTGGTATAATCAAAAATCATATTAGATCTCTCTAGCAGTGCCATCTTAATTGAAACACCAAAAGAGACCATTTTTGAGCAATTCAAGTCAGGAATCCAAGCGGTCGTGAAATAACCTTCACACCTGCAGAAACCTCGAAATAAAACGAAATGCAAGAACACCAAACAGGTCATCGTAACCAAAACGAATCAAGAAAATATGAGATTAAGATCGGGAAGATGGTAACGGATTTCTATTGAGGAACATGTATAATATTAAAGATGAATATTTCAATGGCGTGCCTTCAGCTTTAAAATGGCTTTTTTTAAGCACTTGACTGGGTTCCCAAAGTTTCTAGAACTAGCATTCCTTCATGACATTAAATTTTACAAGAAATAAACTTGCTGCTGTGATTTAGTTGTAGTCACAACGACAACATAATAATGGAACGTTTTAATTATTTTTTCATCAAATGATGCCGGAAAAAGCAAAAAAAAAAAAAGATTACAATTTTAAGACTGAAAAGGATTACCTTCCATTTAAAACTGTAAAATTCACAAAAGAAAACAACAGAGCAGACTGGTGATGTTTCGAACGTATAGACATTAACTAAACGACAATAGCCAGCCCACCGGATCTTCGAGGGCCGTGAAAACGAAAAAAACCGTTTAAAAGCGTCAAAGCTTCTAGAATTGTCAACATTGTGTCAACTGAAAATAGTTTTGTCAGTCTACAAGCCAAACGCCACCTGAAATCACGTGCACCTCATAAAATGTGACATATGCTGTTAGACCGCTATAAATTTTTACATTTTATGTATTTGGTATCTTGTAGTTCTGTTATCATACTAAGTTCACATATTTGATATATTTATGTTTTCCCGAATTAAATTGTAAATAACTTTAATCTTATGTAGCTGAGCCATATATTATTGAGTAAATAGTCTCTCCAATTAGCTTTTTCAACTGCGGATAGAGATGTAAAGACATCTCTTTAATGAACATCGCAGTTATGTAAACAAGTTAAGCAGTTGTGAGAATAGCCCCTGAACTTGAAAAAATTCAAGCTTGAAGGGGATTCGATATTATTAACGGAAAACTGGGCCATGATTGGACATGATTACTTATAGGAACTGATAAAAATACTCCGTTTAAGGTAATTCCTCTGAAATAAAAATGACAATAGAGTTTTGTTCAAACTTTGTCCACTGAATATTTGTCATATTATAACCTCAATTTTGAAATAAAAAAGGGGGGTGCCCATGCTCATTAAGGAGCAGTGACGCATTGAAAATGCCCCATTTTGGCATTATTTGATGCTTATTATAAGAACGCATTCCCAGTAATTGTAAAATCTTTGTGAACCCAGACTCATAAGAACGCGCATTAAACTACAGTCAATACATTGTGTCGAAAACAAATAAACATTTTAAGTTTGATTCAGGCAGAAAGCTAAATCCTTGATTAAAAATTTGAACCAAATTTCTTGACGTGGTTACCGACTGCAAAATAGAAAAGACCACAGTGTGTCTGCTATTTTTCTTATTTATTCAATTTTCAGCAATAGAAATTAGATCAGTCTTTTCTCACGCAAAGCTTTCGATTAGTTGATTACAATGACTGGAAAAAAATTGGGTTGCCCGTGCTCGTTTGTGAGCTAAAGCCATTTTTCAACTGACAGAGCTCAATATCAAGGCAAATCCGTCATGTTTTCAATATGCGCGTGCACGAGCGCGCGCTAATGACGCCATAAATTATGCGCAGTAAAGATGCGTAATGCAAATGTGAGGAATGACCTTAAGAAATGATATCAGTAATATTAGAATTAAAATCCATCAAATATTTTCGCTGGGGCGCATTTGGTCCAAACGCCCCAGCGAAACCGGGGAATATCCGAGTGATATTCCCCAATTTTCAAAACTGCGCGCGTTGCGAAAAATATTTGAAGGACTATAAACACAATAGCCCCCATTTGGCGCGAAAATATGTTCGGATATTTTTGTCCTTAGAAATTATCTGGTCCTCAACGTTCACAGTTTTACGAGAGCGTAGCTGCTGTTCGCTTCTCTATATACATAAATATACCTCAAATCATCGAAAACAGTTCATTGAGATTTTACACCCAGAAAATGTCACCAAGAGGTATATTCTCCTTCTCTCGTCACGTGACACCGCTGTGCTGTTAGCTGCTGCTGTACAGCAAAATTTGATCTTAAAAGCTCTTCTGACGTTTAGGTTCTTTCGATGTTCATTTGATGACCATGACAATTTGTTTCATGTTTCATATCAACGCCCTTGGCTTATTATTTATTTTATGACCAGCTAGTCACTAACCTCTAACTAACCGAACGCGAGGGCCGTACAAGGGAATATTCCCCAATACGGCTCGAGCTAGCTAGGTAAGTAAGTAGTTTATTATATGGCACTTTGGCCACACTTTCGAAAACAACAACAACAACAAAAAAACACAGATAATAACTATTTGCATGAGCGGTCCATATGGCAAAATCCCGACCAAGAAAGAACCAATCAGAACGCTAGCATTTTCTTGAAGACTACCTTGCCATATAATAATATGCGGTATTCGCAGATGAACTTGGAACTTGAACTTGAACTTGAAACACAACAAGCCCAATCACATTTGAAACGCAAGATTCCTTCCAATAACACTGCCTCCTCTTGGCCTCTCTAAGAATAAACTCACCGAAAATGTTTTCTGGATACTAGCCAAGGCTTTAATCAGAATTTTATGGTAGGGATGGAACGATTACTAATTATCAATTTGCAAAATCAAAGACGAGCAAAGGAGAAAAAAGCCCATCAGGTACTTTAAATCGACAGGGGGGATTGCTTTTAGGAGCATTAAAGAGGTTTCAAATTGATGTTATTGTTTCTCTTGTAATATTTCAAAATTTGCTGTGCGTTTAAGTAATCCACGACAATGCCATGATATTGCCGGTTTAGATAAAGATTCGCCTTTTATTTTTATTTAAATGTACCAATTGGAAAAAAGGTTGTGTTTTTAGTCTCGAAAAGAGAGAGAAAGCCCAAATTACTTCAAGAGAGTCCTTTGTACGAAGCCATTCATAGTTGAACGTCATACGAACCCATTCGAAATCCTGGTCGCAGCAGGGGGGACTGAAATGGCTTTAAGCAATTGAAAGGTTTTTGCTGGCTCCCTATGTGACTGGTGATAAACGATTTTAAAACCACTCTACGAAAAGAAATGCTATTTAGATTAATCTAAACTCATAACAACGGCAATTTGAAAAAGCTACAATTTTACGCAAAGGAAACAAGCCAAAATTTCAAAACAATTAGTATACTGAACTACATGTGCGAGCTGAATAGGAATCATAAACATTTAATTCTTGTAGCAAAATCAGGGATTACTTTTCTGAAATACTTGGGCATGTCGTCCGCAGTCTCCATAGGAAATGTTCCACATCCTCAAAAACGTAGATCGTTTAGGAAGTTGCTAATGAATTTAAAACGGAAACACGGCAAGTGAACACTCCACTGCCAACTGATAATAAGAAAAAAATGTCTCGAATAAATCCGTCGATATATTTTGAAAAGACGTTCGTAAAATAGCGACCAGTAATTTGTCATTTCTTGTGAAACATCGCTTTATTTTTTTTTTTTTTTTTTTTGCCTGATATGTCCATTGTGTTTACGAAATATTCCTTCGATTCAAGAACTGTTGTCGGAGAATATTCAAATCTTTACCACTTGAAATCACACTGGATAAAAAAAAAACCACATTGTCACTAATTAGCCCACGTCTTCCATCGATGGTAAAATATGTTAATAGAAGTAAAACGATAAGATCATTTGAGTACATATAATCGTCAGGAAAAACATCCGCCTTCATTAAGCTTACCGCAAAAAAATGCACCTCAGTTTTCATCTCACGTTCAAATCTCGAAAAAAAGATAGGTGTGAAGCTGGCCAAACATTGTATGAAAACAGATCGAATTTTCACAGAAATTTTTAAATCTATTAATAGCGTTTAAAAGAGAATTGAAGAAAAAAGTAAATCACCTCGCTAGCAGAGCAAGGATTTGGAGAAGAACGGCATTCGACCAAATGATAGAATTCTCGGCATTACATATCTAGGTCGAATCTACAAAACAACGTAAAAATCAGAATAAGATACATCTGTTAACTTCGATATTTGCTCGAGAAGCCGTAAAAAAAATTATAAAAAAAACGGAATGAAACGTTCGTTAAAAAAATGTCATTAAAAAACGGATTTAAGATAATTTTTTTCCCCGAGACCGGAAGAGGCATTTCCTTAGTTTTTGCATATATAGATTCAAGCCCGACCAACCTTACGAAATTCTGCTTTCGTGTGATCGACAGGATCAACTATGAAGACTATAATTTTGGGCAGTTTTATCTCAATAAAGTACCTAATCACTGTAAAAATGGGAATCCGTCGTTCCATCACGTATATTGTACTCGGCGGGGGAAAAATCACATCATTTCATTTAGTTTCGAAGCATTTTTTTTTCTCGAGAAATGGAGAAGTGGTCGTTAATGTCTTTTAGTTCAGGCAACATCTCATTTATATTTAAGTTACCACGGAGCTTCTAAAAGTATATCAAGACAGCTTATCCCTTAGGCTAAAACGAATTTAATAGGCGAGAACAAGTTTTGACAAAGAAATCCGAAACGTTTCAATAAATTTACAACATGCAACACGCTGAAATCAAATTCATATACATTTTTTGGCCTTTTTTCAACGAATTAATTCAAAATGATATCAACCAGATTGCAACGTGTGACTGTGAAATGGAATATTTCAAATTCGGCACGCACAACATAAACTGTTACTTAATCATATCGAGATTTGTGTCTGTTTCGTTTTCTGTAATGAAAGATCACCTGCATATCATTAACAACACACAAGAGTGAATGATGAAGATTCACTCGAAATTGAAACGTGCATCTTTCCGCGCCTACCTGAGGTATTCCATAAGCACTTAACAGCCCACTGGTCGCCATTGTGCTGTTTGAAAAGTCTGGGCCCACGACAGCAATTACTCCGCAACTTTCACCAGTGAGAGTCACTGAGCAGTTCCCCACAGACACGCCATCTTGCTCCGCAGCGAGTATATCGAGCACTTCTTTCGAAGCCAATGCAGGGCTGGAGCAACTGTCTCGGATATCATAACCGATTGTAACATCGCTCGGCGAGGCACCAAAGTTGTGCACGTTGACTGCGTGGACCAATGCCTCCGCCAGTAACAGTCCTTCGCCTCGCACAACTTTGCACTCCGGGCCTTGAGTAACAGGGACCAGGGTGCCAATAATAAACTTGCCGTCTTTGAATCTCCTCCAACGCCCAATAGAGGAATTAACGGGTAAATAGAACGCAAAAACCAAAAGAACCACTGCGATTTTCATGCTGATATGAAAAGTCGCTCGAATGGCTGAATTGTTTTTTTTTTTTTCGATGCACTTAACTCCTTTTTAGCTTATTAAATGAATGCGCATTTAAATTGCTAAATATCACGCCCCGTACTTGTATTTTAAGCATAAATTTAAGGATGTCTGACTTTTTCTCCAGCGCTGTTTCATAGACTACAATTGTTCAGCCAAACGTGATCTCCAGGAATTTCGGTTCCACGGCGCGTGTAAAGGAAGGACTTTTTCTTGGAGGGTGCTAGTTTGCCATGCAAAAATTAACTCGGTCTGAAATTCGATCGGCGAATATGTGCAACTTCGAAGCGAAAATGCAGATTGCAGCAACACCTCAAAGAACGAGCTCGTCGACCGAAAAGATCTTATTGTAACATACGGATTTTTAACAACTGCTACAGCGTGCGACAGTTTATTATTGTCAGTGACGCCAATCGCTTGACAGTGTTTCAAGTAGGAGGAAAATTAACAACAAGCCAGCCACTAGGGTTAGCCATTAGGGGCCATCAATAACTTCACATAGGCGGGGCGTGTTTACAAATGGCATAAAGTACAAGTCAACAAAACAGGTGCAGTGCTTTTGCGGAAATGAAACACTTTCGCGGTGGCGGTATAAACCGAACAGTCAATTCAACTTGAGTGAGATTTGTGACTTATTACTTTTTCGGGGAAAACGTGACAATATTAAAAGTGGTTTTCGGAGGCAGCTTCTGGTTTTGATAATTTGTACAAGCGCCCAGTGCCGGCCCAAGATTGATCGAGTGTAGCGTCGCTTCATTGAAATGAGTTAGACTAAACTAATCTCCTCACAATGGAGGCAGCCGATATTAAAACTCGTTTCTATACAACAAACAGGATGGAAAAAAGACGACCCCGCGAGTTCCGAAGCGAGCCGTGTTCCAAAATAACTTCAATTTTCTGCTGTTTTCGTTTTCTCTAATAAATTAATGCTAAGCAAACTGCGTAATTATCTGATATTTTGAAGAGTCTCATTTCAAATTGGAAACACGCTGAATAACAGGAACACCCGCTTAATAAACCTAGAACAAAAACATAAATAACCATCCAAAGCTAACCAAAAACTTTGATAGGAGCTTGTCGAAATAACCCAATACAAAGCGCATATTTCCAGCTTACCCCCCAAAAAAGAAATTTCTGGGACGCAACGAAACGACACATTACAATTCACAGCAAGAATTTTTTAACAATTTAGGGTTTTAATACCGCATGAAGTAAACCGCATTTTTTTTTTTTTAGAATTCCCAAAAATTGCCGAAATTGTAGCTTCTTGCGTCTTCACACGAAGTGCAGAAATTTCGTTAAATACTTAAAAATCACACCAAAGCGACACAACGAGCTATATTCCAGTTAGAGCGTTTTGCGTTCATATTCAAAAGTTGCTACAGCATTCAAACAGGGTTGAAATCCACGGATTTTACAACAACGATGACACAACCGTCGCTTGGCGAATCGAAAGCAATGCTATTTCGGTATGAGATAATTTTGTTTCCATCCGGCATCAAGTTCGAAAGTTGTCAAATGGAAGGGTGGAGGGGTGGGGTGGGGGAGGGGCGCCGAACAAACTTCAACGTTCAAATTATGATTAATTTAAAACCCGCCGCTTTTTCAATTGCGCCTGCTGCAGGCTAATGGCTTTATTCATTCAAACCGAAAACAAAAAGCGACTTGAAAATTTAAGAAATCGAACTCCTCATAAATTATTACAGACAGCACTTTTTGTTCATACATATATTATTTCTCCTACGCACGGCTTCGTTCGCTAAATGTGTTTACTAATAAATTTTTCACTTATTAGTAAAGTTAGCAGTAATTTGTAAATCAAGGTTTGAATAGTCTCAAAAAAAAATTATTTTATTCATTTCCGATATCTTTGACAAATAGAGCTGAATAAATGTTCACAGAAGACATATTAAAAATATGATTTAAATATTGCATGCATATTTAAAAAAAACAATGTTTGTAAACACTTTTCCAAAGGTGCCCGATGTCTGTAAACCACATTTTCGCTGAAAGGAACAGACGCCAATCTATCTGACGCAAAAAGGCTTGGATAAGTTACGCTAAAACAATATCAAGCATTAATATAGAGCAGTGTTTGACAACTTGCGGAAGAGAGCATTCTAAGTGAATGACATGAAAAAAAATCAAGATTATTTGAAAGTCCTTTCAAAATGCGGAATGATAGTCTGTCTGTTTTGGTCATATCCTGTCTAATCCGAGAGATATTCAAGTTTTTTGTGTTATGCAAATTAGCTGACAATCATTGTCTTAAGGTGCAGGCAGGATGGGAACAGATCATAAAATAGAACAAGAGAAATCCTTGAAAACACCGGAGGAAGGTATATGAAAATAAGTACAGAGACCTAGCACAGGATTCCCAAGCGTAGCACAGCCAAACCAAGCTAGACACACCAAACTTAGCGCAAACACACAAGCTCAGCACAGACGCACCAAGCTAGACTTAGCAACCTCTTGGGCGAAAACCGGCGCAGCTCAGTCAACTCTTGAACGTGGGTTGTGTCTGGCATTAAGCATGAGCGCGTGCTTTCTCGTTCGTTTTGTTTTATTCCACAACAGCAATGGCATGTTTCTTTCTCTCCGCCACATGTGGCACGCTTCCAGGTTTGCTGTGTTGTCGTTGGTTCTCTTCCCTGGAAAAGAAAATCACAAATTTACATCTACCACGGTCAATATAAATGCGAACCGCTTTTCTTCTGTGTAACAGTCTTATCTTAATACGCGCGCTATGATTAGTCAATTTAGCGGGCCGCACAGTAGATTACGGCCCGCCAAAATTCAAAGCTGTTTTTGTTGGTTGCCAGTGTTTCGTGATTTGTCGCCCAGTGTTCTTTTATAGCAAGCAAAAGTTTAAATCTTTCTTTTACTTTAAACTGTGCATTAAAACGTGCTAACGACTTAACTACGATTTCAAATTGACTCGGTTTGTTTTTGACGTGCGTCAGAAATTTGATGCCGTTCCGCGTGAATATAAATCGTTTCCGAACCCGTCAGACACAGAGTAGAGATATAATAAATATCTTACTAACCTCGTCTTCTCGACCCGTACTGTAAATTAAGGATCCTCGTTTTCTTTCCCCTTTGATTTATGGCCCGCGCGCTTCGCGCATGGGCCATAAGTCGACGGGGAAAAACCTTTCAATACAGACTTCGACGCTCGGTTAGTAAGAGGTATATCTTTCCATTATTTTATTCGTAGCTGCTTGGGGCATTCGCCACTTTGATGACATTTGACCCAGTTCTCTTCTCATGTCTAACTGGCAATTTCGTGAAAAATTTCAGAAGTGTATCAGCTCTCGTATTGAAGCTCGTAATTCTATTTGTCGTCATAGTGTAGCAGCTGTTATTGTTTTGGGGCTAGGAGCATTCTTTCTGTTGTTTGTTCTATTGTTCTATCGAAGGGTACCAAGCCATTCATGTGAGGCTTTGCGAGAGCTGCTAACTGACACGAAAGTTTGGGATGTAAATGAAAATCTTCCCAACAACTTCGGCAATGCTCCAGTCAATTTGTCAATCCCGAACCATGCATCATCTTTTGAAACCATATAGTGTTCAGATCATCTTCGGACTCCGAGCTCATGGAAATTCAGATCCCGATGATACCCTACAACTTGCTCTACCACCAATTTCGCTCTCTACCTTTTCTCATGCCTTCATTTCCGCATTTTTCTTGACTTAAACCCTCAAGCTTTCATGTTAAAATAAAATACGCCATATAATCTACATCGCAAAGGTTTTCATTAATACATACTTTCTCTTTATTGACGCCAGTATAATCTTTTTCTCCTTGGCTGCCTTGAACACGGCTTTAGGAACATGACGATGTCTAAAACATTCAAACAAGAGTGATAAAATAAGGGAGAGTAAAAGAAAGAGAACATCAACATAAGTACATTCAAGAAGATTAACTCACGCGCGTGTTGCGAATTCCACGCGAGAATACGCACGAGTCGCGTGAACATTTCGCGTGAACATTTCGCGTGAACATAATAGTCGACGAGAGTTCCGACTTCTGCTCTCGTTAAGGTTTGGTGACAAACTCTCGTGAATTGTCCTCGACTGCCGTGCGCTACAATCGCATCCGAACCTGCTCAAGTATTCGCGAAAGAAAACCAGAGTTTTCGCTCGTTTGACACACTGATGATGTTAAAAGGTTTTGCACACTACCGATAACCAAGTTGTGCGCTCGTTGATGAAGCCGTCGATAGTTGAAGAACACTCACATCCAAATTCCAACCCTCAAAGCATTGATCGATTTTCGATCACCTCCGATCCCCATTCTATCTGATTCACTGAACAATTACAATTGCGTAGAAATATTAAAAGTGTACTGTAGAAAAGACATGAAATCGGAAAAAAAAAATCCGAGTCCAGATGGGATTTGAACCCACGACCCTCCGTGATCTAGTCGGACGCTCTAACCACTGGGCTACTGGAGACTCTATGGTGAGCAAGGGTGAATTGTGGGTCTTGGACGGAACCGCACCGCGCGGTCACACAAATAATGACTTGGCACATATAAACTCATAACTACATCGCGCAGTCACACTGAGGCATATCAAAGATGCAACCAACCACCCCCCAAAGTGAGTATTACAAGAAATATTTAAAAAAGTCTTGCGACTCTATAAAAGCAAGGAGCAAACTGCGCGAGAGAAAACGGCCGCGCAAAATCCTAACACCCCCCCTCCCCCGCCACATGCGCGCGCCACATTTCGCGCGGCCATATTTCTCCCATGCTTTTTTCCTCGCGTCACGCTCGAAAAACTAAGCCAAAGAGACCCCTCGTAATCTAGCAGATGGTCAGCATGGGGCTACATTTAAACTTCAGCTTCTCCGCTTATCGGACAAAGCAGCTGCGATTTCAGTGCGATTCTCCACTGCACTATATCGGAGATTTTAGAGAATAGACACGTAAAGGCAAGGTTCTATATTGGAATAAGGAGGTTTTCTACCTTTTTATTCTTTTTAACTGCGGGTGATGCTGAAATCTTTCCTTTAATTTAGCACTGTAGCTGAATGCTGCTCTTTCTCGTGGAGCAAGCTGAAAAAATAAAAAGATCTAAGTATCCAGCCAAATTTCCTAAAAAAATAACATAAAGTTCGAAAATTACGACCAAAATTCTTACCGCTCCCAACTTCTGTGAAGAATTCGCTTTCCAAATCCTGGAATCAATTTAAAAAATCAATTGGAAGTTTGTACAGGAAATGCAACAGGCTAAAATGAAAGTAAACGATTGTTCCAACATGAAAGTTACCGTAAAACCATCTAAAGCAAACTACACAATGTGATAACTTTTAGACAACGTCTTTTCACTCTCAAAACGCATCAAATGTGTTTCGTCCACACTACGCCGGAGGAATTCAAAAACGCAACGATTACCGGCCATTTTGGATTTGTGTTTGAGGAAAACTTAGACAGGATTATCGTGACTTCGGCGTTTTCGAAAAGCTCCGTTTTCGAAATGTTTTCCGTCTACACTAAAACGCGAAGCTCCAAATTCCTCCGGTTTGAAGAGCGTTTTCGAAAAGCTCCGTTTTCGGTGGACAATTTCTGCGGATAAATGTGGACGGTAGGCCTAACCGTAGAAATAAAGCGGCATTTTCAAATTTTCTTAGGCGTAGTGTTAACGGGGCATCAGTCATTTTACAGAATCAGAAACTTCGTAGCTACTTCAAAGAGGATTTGTAAAGCCGCTAGTTTCCTAGACTGTTATGCAAGGGAATGCCTTCTTGAGCACTTAACGGAGGTTAATCAAGGCATCAGTTTTGAGTTATTTTGGCCGCGTACAAAATTACCTTTAAATGAAAGGAAACCTGAAAATATTAGTTTACTGAGATAGGAAAACACCAAAGGAATTAAAATTATACAATAAAGGAACAAGGATGGTTAAGGATGGACAAGATTGACACGGATTACAAACGACGAACTTGAAAATTTTAGGCTGCACTTTTCAAGTTTCGGAAACCGTGACGTCGCTCCTTCAACATTAGTAAGTACACCAGAACAACTTTTCCTGAGATAATCCTGCAGTGTAGACTCTGGAAATGTATCAGAATTTACCTGATATTCGTTTCATCGCTACCAGAGAGAACATAGGTTGAATCAGCGCTGAACCGCACGCAAAACACGCGCTGCATTCGACGAGTGTGGTACACTTCCCTGTCAAAGTAAATCAAAGCGGTTGGCGTCAAAATCGAAACTAAAACAAATGGACTCTTCTTCACCCGCGCTTTGAAACACACCTCACCTGCTTCGTCCAGAATCCCGCTCAAAAATCCTAATAGTTTTGTCGAAACTCCCCGTCACAAACTCCTGACCGGTGGGAGAGTAATCCACGTCAAGTACGGCCGACACGTGATCCATGTGCACGTTGATTGGCTGGTTAAACCGACGTATGTCATAGGTGTACAGATTCGAATCCTCATTGGCTGCGGTGAAGACGAAAGCTTCGAGTGGGTTCCAGGCTACCGTGTTGCTTCTCATCGCCATAACAACCTTGCGTAGTGGAGTGGAACCGCGCATGTCATACAGGATAATGCTACGGTCGGACGCTGTGCTGGCGAGAAGATGGCTCTAGGTATGAAATGACACTGGGTTTAAACAAACATACCGCCTTGTCGCAGATCACGTGGTCACGCCTGTTTGAGGATTCTACGTTGATCTAGTTTGTTACCAGATCAAGGGTTGAGTTTCAAGAAAAAATAATCGCACTGTATTTGCAGGCAATTGAAACGTTTAGTTCAGTTAGTCAATAAAGAAATTATCCAACATTTTAAGTGGTGAAGTGGCCTTTATATTCAAAACTTCCACTGGAATATTATTTTGATCCCGTAAAGACGGAACGTTGGAGGTTAATAAGTTGCTTATTATACGGCTTTTTGCCTTTTGCTTTGCGTTTTGTTTTGTGGGCATTACGGAAGAATAATGCCCTACAATTAGCCAATCACAGCACATGTTATATCGGCTACAAGAACAAGCCATACAATAATAGCTTCTTACTAACCAAGCCCAGGGGTTATACTGGAAAATAATGGCCCCAGGCCATGGCAGTGCTGGCTGAGCGCAGCGAGGTCCATACAATATTGCCCAGTACGGCTCGAGCTAGATTAGTAGGTACAGTTGAACCCCTATTAAACAGCCACCCTCAGGAAAATGGATAGTGGCCACTTAAAGGGGCCTGGCCGCTTAGTAGAGGTAAAAACAATAGAAAAGCAATCATTGGGAGTTTGATTACAGGCCGCCTAAAAGGGGTGGTCATTTAATAGGTGGCTGCTTAATAGGGGTTCGACTGTAGTTTATTATCAGGCACTCGGGAACTGCATTTGCTGCCTTTTGAAAACATAAAATAAACACAGCTTATGACCATTTTCATGGAAACAGACTGCATGGCAAAATCTAGACAAGCAAAGAACCAATCAGAATGCTCAAATTTACCGCAAGACTCCCTTGCCATATAATAATAAGTATTAGTATAAATCCACCAGCATTCCATCACAAATGCCGTTCCCTGATTGGCTATGTTACTCACTGTCTATTCTGTTGTAAATAGTGAGTAGAGTAGAAGTGCACGCTTGTTGTCAACATAACGGTCATTTCTTTGTGCTTTTTAAATATCTGTGAAGAGAACTTATATTAAATTTTGAATGACTAGTAGATTTATACTAAAACAACTGGATTATTTGCTCTCAACTTTTATGTTGCACCTTTTTCAACCATCACATGACAGAAATCTCAAGCTCATAATCTAATTGTTTAATATTACTGTGGAATGTAAAAGATTAAGCAGTCATACATACCTCTATGGGATTGAACTTGACGCTGTGTATAGTGTCCACGCCCCATGTGAAACTCCGTACAGGTTCAGCTCTATTCTCATCCCAGATGTCAACTTGGTCTCCACATGTTGCAAACACGGCTTTCTTCCAGTGATGATCAATGCCATGGTAGAGATTCTACAACGAAAAATGACTGTGATATCAATAGGATTGATGTGAAACTAAAGATTTTAATCCTTTATTAGAAAATTGGCTGATGCTTCACATAATTTTTGCAAACTTTGGAACTAAACAAAACACTTGTCGCTGATCTCCATTCTTAGAATGTTTTAAGCACTGCCAAAAGTGTCATCTTGGTAAAAAGTGTATTACCCGTGCAAAAAGACATTAATGAAAATGTGAGGGTCACCAAGCTTGTTTTCAAGTTTAAATAGTTATCATTTGAAATTCACTAAAAAATGAAAGCGCTTTTACTAGGGTATGCAATCATCATTGCAACAATGCATGTACAGGGGGTATACTGCTGTTTAATGTGTACATGACTTTGTAACCTAACTTCATTCCTGAAGAATCCCAAATTGAGGAATTTGTTTCCACTGTTAAATGTTGCCTACAGTGGGACTGTGACAACTGCACATAAACATGAACAGAAGAAAACTAGCATTTGCTTCACAATACCTTGCCAATAATTGTGTTGATTGGAGCTTGTGAAGTCTCAAAATTGATATCAAAACTCTGAGCCATGTTCCACTGTTTTATAACTTTATCATCACCAACCTGAGGTAGAATAACACAACGATGTAACTTGGTGACAAAAGAAATTAATATACTGTGAATCCTCAAATTAGCATCTCCCCTCAAATAAGCACCCCCTTGGAATAAACATCCCTGTCTTATGGAAGAGTACTGAGACAACAAAGGATGTACAGTTTTGGTCATGTTTGATCACAAGCAAGTCATTTTTGACTCATTCAAGCAATGCACATTGACTGTTGCAACGGGTGGTAGACTGTAAAGATCTGCTGATTCATTGCTAAAGCCCATCCGACTTTGTCAAGCCTACTTGTCGTCCCTCCTACAACAATACCACCTGCAACAGCCTACGCTCATCCTCTAAACTTCTTTTCACTGTCCCTACTGTGAACTCTGCGACATACAGTGAACGTGCCTTTTCTTTCTCTGCACCTACATTATGGAACAGTCTACCGGATTCTGTTAAAAATACAACATCTCTTTCGTCTTTTAAATCTGCCCTCAAAACATTCCTGTTTCAGAAATCTTACTTTTGATTTATTTTATTTTATGAGGAACTGTATTTTAATTAATTATTTCACTTATTTTATTTATTACTGTTATTAGAAATACTTTATAGGATTTAACTAATTTATTTTTTATAGTAATGTAAGCGCATTGAGTTTTTTTAAATGTGCCGAAAAAACTTATTATTATTATTATTATTGTTATATTTTGTAAAGCTTAGCTCTAGTTTTTGTCACAATAAACACTCCTCTTTTTTATACTGAATTATTATCATTATTATTATTATTATTATTATTATTATTATTATTATTATTAGACCAGCTAAAGGGGGTTATATTACATAGTGCTTCAAGAGAGACAGGATCCCTCTGAGACTTATGAGGAACTGACCCATACATACATTGCAAAAAACCTGAACATATCTGACCATCATTTGGTAAAAACTTAGTATGTGCCCCCCTCCTCCCCCCCTCCCTCTATTAAGCGCCTCTTTCAAATAAGCACCCCCTTGTCTTCACTTCAATTTGAAATAAGCGCCCTGCGCACTAATTCGAGGATTTACGGTAGTCCTTAGTGGTTTGCTTAAGATAATATAAATATTAATAAGAAATAAATAAATGAAAATTATAATTGACCATACCCCAAAGGGGCTTTTCAGGGCCTAGAGAAACAAACAGTGAAACAAATGTTTAAAACAAACACAAAATCACAACAAATCACAACTGGCTTGATGCAGACAAGTTGGCTATTTCCAAAGCATAACCCAGGAGTTGAACTCAGGACCACTGAGGACAAATCCAGCTAGTGGTAAAGGTGGAGGGCTCAGAGACCTTCAGATTACAAGACCAACGCCCAAAACCTCTTGGCCACACCCAGATGAACGGGTAACATGCCATGATTTAGCCAGAAATGTCAGAGTATCTCTGCCCTAAGCCAGACAGCAACTGTGTAATGCAGGACAATGCAAACAGCCTTTATAGCGGAAACAAAAACTACTTACAGAGATGAAAGAATCTCCAGATGGATTGGCACACAAACCACGTACAAAACCAGTGTGTGCTGTTAGCGTCTTCAAGCATTCCCGCCTTGGTAAACTCCATAAGCGAATCTAAAATAAGTTCAGTATTAAGCCAGTCTTTCGTTAAAACAGGCAACTGATCTCTATCATTTTATTTTTCAGTCTAACCTTTTAACACTAGATTATAGCACTATATCCAGGATCCAATTTTTTTTGTTGTTGGCATCTTTGAAGTTTGCTTCTCAAACTCATTAATAACTTGTACTCTTTGCAAAAAGTTACACATCAGCGAAACAGGGAGATGACTAGGTGACCGATTCCGAGAACACCTTTGTGAGGAAGAGAAAGATGACAAAAACACATCTAAACTGATCGCGAAATGCTTTAATCACCCCAATCATTCTAAGCAACATATGGCAGTCTGCGGCTTTTCCCTACATTAAGGAAGCAGGGAAAGTCGCAAAACTCTAGAACAAAAATTTATTTTCAAATTGGCACTCTTAATCCTCACGGTATCAACGTATGCTTTTCATTCAACTAATTTATTCTGTTGTTTTTCATGTTACCATGCACCAACCAATAGTGTAGCTCCATCTTTCTGTATACAAACCACACACAACCCACAATTCCTTGATTCGCTCTGACAAAGGGCTAACGCTCAAAATGTCAGCTTTTGAATCTCTTTAAGGTGGCCAATTCACATCATCAACCCAGTTGATAAAACCAAACTATCTCATAAATAATTGACCATGTTTAAACAAAGGAAACAATGACTATGACAGTGCTTGGATATCTGATCTTAATTAGCATAAATTTTTATGATTTTATTTCTCCATTTTCTCTTTAGTTTTAGATATATCAAACACTAAAGACAGTGTTTGACCACATTACCAACCACCTCAAATTTTGTTAAAAATACTTCACTATGCATAATATTTTTAACTCTTTTATCGGTGTTTGGAAATGTGGTCAAACACAGTCCTTCCTGTTTCATATGCTACATCCAAGTGGTTCAAAAATTTTTTGGCTTCTTTTGAAAAGTATTCTGACAGGCCCTGTTCCAGAGATTGCCCTCCATAGAGGCAGGAGGAGAGGTGGGGGTAAAAACTTGAGTGTCTCATTGATCCTTTAAAATTTCTTGCTCGAGCCTCTGGTATCGAGGCCTTGGAGTTGTAAAGGAGGCAACCACAACACTAACGGCAGTTCTATCATCATTTTGTTATTATTTAACAGTCATTAGTGACCTCGCAACAAGTCGTCATAAAGGTTTTCTTAAAGTGGTGTTATACTGACAAGAGTCACGACAGCACGTGCCATGATCAAAGACGCTTTGCCTTGAAACTTTAATAACCACAGCTATAACATATAAACGCTTACCTCTCCATCACAAGATCCAGACAGTAACACGGATAAACTCCTAGGGTGTCTAGCAATGCAGTGTACGCCATCCGTGTGCCCGTCTAGCGAACTGACAAACGGTTTTGCGAACACGCGTTCGAGTTTCACAGCGTTAAGCGCCCTCGTGTACTCTCTCGGTGCTTCAAAAGGATGCAATGATGGGTCAAGATTACGATGAAGCTTGTGAATATCTGACCTGCTCTCTCGTATGTACTCAGCTGGGTTCCTTGAAAGGACTTTTACCTTCATTTTTAAGGCCTAAAAGTCTCAAAAAGACTTCCATAACGTCTATAAAGCCGCCGAAGCCGCCATGTTTCTTTTTGTGTCGCCCGCTCATTGATCAGCGGAAAAATAGGCCTCGTCTTGATGTTGAGATATTCTTTCAGTTTCCATGACGACTTCCCGCGCAAAATAAGAGAAGAAAAAGATGGCGGAACATGAAGCGATGTTTTGTTTGTAAAGATCTCTAGTTTTAAGCTAGTACAGTTAATTGTTTGCTTCGTGATTTACCGTTATTATGATTTGAGCAATGGTAAGTTTAAATTAACAATTCTTGAGGCTTATTTGTCGAAATATTTTAGGATTTTTGCGTTGACGAAACAAGTCGTATTCTGAAGCTTCGAAGTTGTTGACTTTGGTGTATTACTCTCACGACACTCATTCCTTACTGCGTTAATCCAACAGGACAAGTCGTCATCGAGTGTTAAACTACCTAACCTAGAGAAGAAAAGTTCGCCGGTAGGAGATGGTGACAGAGAGAGATTCCACGCAAGAAACTGGAAAGCTCTGAGCAAGAAGGAGATCCAGAAGTTGCCGCCACAGCAAAGGAGTAAATACCTTGCTGTAAGATACAGATGTTTTCGTTTTGCTTGTTAATAGTAATAGAATAGTGTTTTGTTTTGGTGATGAACAGGGGACAAAAGACGATCCACGATTTTTCACTAGTCTGTGGGGGATTTCCCAGGGAGGTACTAAAGACATCCGCAATCGATCGATTGATCTCCTCGGTCGGTACTCGATCGACATCTGATCTCAGTCGTTACTCAGACACTCAATCAACACTTGATCAACATCTCAATGGACACTCAATTGACAGTCGATAGTCGGTCTAGCATCGACCAACTCATCTGTATTACTTTTGATCAACACTCAATGCCATGTCTGCGAAAATTAGTTGATCCTCGACTCACTATCGACCGAGATGTTGGTCAAGTGTCAAACAAGGTGATGATTTAGTATTGATCAGGTGTTGATCAACGGTTGACCAAGGGTATCGATTGACACTCAAGACTCAACTTTTAGTACACATAATCTGGGATGTGTCCATCTGTGGCTTCAGTATTCAGTAAACAGACCTCTTCCTCAGTGAGCACTCAGTCATTTACCCTACATGGAAGTTGTTACCGGAAGTCTTTTGTTGGGAGCAGTCAACACCTTACTAAGAACAAGTCCATCTGTTATCTCATGTAAGACTTAACTGACCTACAATCACGGACAAAAGTCCTTGGGACACTTATGTTATTTAACGAATTATCTGTGTTTTAGTACTGAAGTTTGAAAAAAACGCTGCTATATCTTTTAAAAATGCCTTGCTGATCCCCCTCCCCACCCAACACAATGTTGAAAATCAGGTGAAATTGCAGGTACTAGTTTTCAACATTGTATGGGGGGTGGGGGGCGAGGTTAGGCAGGTGAAGTTGTATTAGCGTCTGGAGTGTGCGCAAAATCGCCAAAAGTGCAAATTTGTCCCAAGACTTTTGTCCATGATTGTAGTTAAACTTGCTCGGGATCGACACCCAATTGATAGTATAACTTTGAAATATGTTGCAATGTACATAATTCTGATAATGCTTCAAGCTTAATTTGTAAATGTATTTTTCTGTGCAGTATGAGCCTGCCCCTAAAGAATGTGGTGAAGCTATGTCTGCAGCAAGAAAAAGATTAAAAGACTTGGAAAAGTCAAGACGAAAGTAATTTTTCTGTTCTAACCTTTGCAGTTACTGTATGACAAAACCCAATCACAATACTATACAAAACATACAGACAACTACAGACATCCCAAGGGTATTCCTATGGTTTGGAGGTGGGGATGCTATGGAAAATTTGAATTACCCCTAATGGGACCAGTCTAGACATGGCTTTTGAAAGCTTTATTTGAGTCCTTGAAGACAATACTACACATTTACCAATAAGACCTAACAAGATTTAAATCACAGTAAGGTCATTGTCATTGGAAACATGTAGAGATTTTAAAGATTTCCTGCAGGATTGATCTTATCCATTAACACAATATGACAGGGTTTGCTTAATTCTTTGCATGCAACTCTTATGACTTAAAGATACCTTAATGGTTAAAAGACTTTGGCACTTCTTCCTGAACACCTCTAGTTTTAAAACCCAAACTTGTCAGTTTCCCTGCCCCTTTCAAATGGAAGTAGCCCCCTGGGCAGGAAGCAAACAGCTGGAGTTAGTTCTTGTTTGCAACATTTGTCTTACCGGTAATTTAAAGTGCCATACATGTAGTCTCTGCACGCTGTATTGTAAAACTTGTGGTGCAATAATGGACGAAACCAGCTAAAAAATTAAATTGGCCTCTTTCCACTGTAAAGTTGCTCAAAATTTCACCACACCCTTAATGATTTTCCCAACATTTTAAATTAATTTTATTAATTATTCATCAATTTAATTCTTGATTATCCATGCCCTTAAAGACCCCGGGGAAGGTTTGTAAGATCCTCAAGGATCGATCATTGTACACTGATCGATACACTGTATTTAGATCCTAATAAAGATCCTCAACGATCTGTAATATGATTCTCCAAAGAATCATCCTTATTAAGATTTTACCAGGGATGTATGCTGGAATGGTTCTTTTTTTTAACTAATTTTATCATGTATTTGTTTTTTGTTGTTTTTTTAAGACAACAGAAACCCCCACCTATTGAGGAAGTTGTTGAAAATGAAAAGCACACAAAGATAATAGGACAACTAAAGTAAGTATGGTTTTTAAATTTTCAAACTCGGATAAGACACTCTAGATTTCTGATTGGTTCACTGAATCTCGAGTATCAGCTGTTACAGGTATACCTGTGTTTGACCTGATGTGGAAAATTACAGTGGCAAGTGTTGCTTAACTTAAAGTTTTTCAGCAGGATGGGAAAGTTCAGTCAGAAAAAAATGGCCAGAAAAGTAGCTTTGGGGAGCTTTCTATCACTGGGATAGCTGAGCAATGCCATCCTGGAAACTAGAAAACATCACAGAATGTCACACTTTGTTTGATATAAAAATACAGACATAGGTTAAGCTTTTTCTCCAAGACATCAGAACATATTTCATCCCCCAAGTCACAAACTTTAAAAACCCACAAGGCCTTCACATCTCATTATCACCATTATACCTGAGTAGCCTCTACCCCTCTCCTCCCCCTGTGGAGTCTAGGGAATGGAGGGAAAGGTGTCACATAATACAATTTTCTGATAGACATCCATGATCTAGTCTCCCTTATCAAAAAAAAGAAACGAAAACACCAAGAAAAGAAAAAAAAAGCTATTTTGGGAAAAGTATAAAAAGCTCTTAATTTCATATACAACATAATGACCAGAACCTATTAATTTTGTACATGTATTGTTATTAACTTTTCTTCGTTCTTACATTTACAGAGCTGCTGAGGCAAGAAACAGAATAAGGCTCATGAGACTCCGATATCAAAACAACAGGGTAAGTTTAGCCTGTGTGCGTAAAATAGCAAGAAATTTGAACGAGCAAGGAGTTTCTCGCCTGCTAAAATTGACAGGGGGGGGAGTGGTGGGGTAGTAATTGCTTTTTGGTTCATACTGGAACACTTGCTTCAAGTAAGTTACTTTGAAAACATTTACAATGAGGGACTGAGAATACATGAAGTCACTTGCTACCTGGGAGTGGTTCTCATGAAACTGGAATCTTTTTCATTTAATATTTTTCAGAGTTCGGAAGTTACACATTTGATTTCCTGCCAGCCAACAGCACTCAAAGCTGTTCGTCTGCAAAGTTTAGTTCCTCCCAACCCTGACAAGATCTACATCAGGGATTTGTTGGTCAAAAACGAAGTAAGAATACATTTATTTTTTGTTGAAGATGCAGAATTTAGAGTAATATTGAATATGAATGAAAATATATTTTGAACTGCAGATAGAGTGTTAAGCTTAAATGATGTTCACAGTTGTGTTTGCAAAGCAAGCAATTTCAAAGAAGCCTGAAAAAGAAAATAACACTGGATTTTCTGAGACTTTCTGGCATGGTGTTTGTATTACTTTTCTTCTTCCCATTTGCCATTTTGTTCGTGTATTCGTTGGGATTCTTTTCCAATGCATTAGGGCACACTGCCGTTCTAAAGAACAAGGGTTACCCCTAAATCGCACCAGTGAAACAGTAACAAATTCTACAAACATTTAGAAACCATAATAGTTAAAATAAACACAAATGTTCTTTTGTAAATTCCTAAAAAAAAATGTTAGGTTACTGTAAATTCAGAAAGTTAAAACAAAGTGCAATTCTATTCAAAAGGGGACAAACTCTGCTAAACACATTAACATTTATCGGAGCTGTCGCGGTATTTTGAGTTATTTTGGCCACGCACAAAATTACCTTTACAATAAATTGAAACCTAAAAATAATAGTTTATTACTATAGAAAAGCACTTACGAAATATTAATAAACCATAAAGGAACAAGGATGATCAAGGATGGAGAAGATTGTCACGGGTTACAAACGACGAACTTGAGCAGTTTCTGCTAAACTTTTCAACATGCGCAAGCCGTGACGCAGTTCCTTTAAGTAGTTGACGTATTTGTTTTCAGTAGAGTGGTAAAGCCTTATACTCCTTTACTAAGTATATCTGTTTTCTTTTTTCTTCTTAATTTTTAGCGGTATCGAGTAAACAGCTTGCTGGAAGATGAAACCGGATTAGAAACTGCGCGATTACTCACGTGACCCAAAGCAGAGTCTAACTCTGATTGGCGGAAAATGAAGCTTGATCACGTGCTCTTTGCGTGTGCACGTGAACGACCTTAAAGCGAACTATAAAGACTTCCGTGCAAAACAAGAGACTCCTTTACGAAAAAGTGAAAGGATGAATTTGGTGTTGTGGTATTTTATTTCGTCCTCTCCCTCACTCACTACTTACTTAACCTGATGTCTTTTAAGTATGTAATATACATCAAGGATGTAAACTCTTTTTTATAGAAAACACATTCTTTAACTACTGTACGGTTCATACAATGTCAATATTTTTTTTTCTGGTGTACATAAACCCGTAACAACGTTCATTTACCTTATCAATAAATATATATGGGTTTTAACAAGACTGATTTAACTCTCTGTACAATATTTCTTTAAAAAATTATCCTTATTGAAAAATATAGTCTTCTTACACGAAATTTAATAGGGAGAAGTTACTCTTTTCAAAATTGTTCCTTCTGTGAGTCCAGTAACTATAAATGTCTTCCATTTCTTCTTGAGAAACACGAAAGGCAGTTAAACTAAGAACTCATTCACATGAACTTACAATGAACTTTCCTTTCATATGCTCTTTGGGGAACTTATGCAAGATTACTTGCTGAACAACACAGCTGAAGTAAACAGCTAAGAGTGAATAAAGCATTGTGACTTGTGCTTTTACGTCCTTCTGTTACCAAGCAAGTTACCAAGTCATTCACAGAATGGACTTTAGCACAGTTCCCTCTACAATGGGCTCTTGTCTCCGTTGTTTACAGTCAGAGCGTTCGAATCTTGTACGCAGCGCTCATTTCTCGACCGGTGGTGAAGGGTTCATAGAAAATGATTACCCGATACCGTCGCCGTGGCTTCAGGGATTGGTCCAAGTTGTTCGTCATCTTTTGCGGTTAACACGCGGTGTTGAGACGTGCGAGTACGACGGAATTGGCGCCGAAGGTTCAAACAGCGGCCTCTCATTTCTCGGTCTGTGACCAGCGCTTTGTGTTTTCACCTCTTCGTTATCTTCACTCCTGACCAACATGCAATGTTCACTACGCGATCTGGCAAAATTCCTGCTTCTTCGTTCAAGAACGTTTCTATCGAATTGACCAGTCATCCCTCTCCTTAGAATGTTTTTGGCGGGCTCTTCCCCAGAATCGTTACCATAGTGACGCCCGAGTGTTACATTCGGGAATGCAACGTGTTCGTTGGTCAAGTCGATAGCATAAGCAGGTGTAACCTGTCCTTTCCTTGGTTTGCTCTTGACCTCTTCGAACGTTTGAAGCGGGTGTTGTCTGGCGCGTTCTAGAACGTCTTGAGTACGAGCTCGTTGCGGTTTTCTCCCAGGTATACGGACGGTGAAGCCGTACCCGTCCCCCGTTAGGTAATCGAACTTAAACGAGTCCAGCTCTACAAGGTGTTTGGGGGAACTGGTCGGGAGGGTACTGCGCGGTTGAAAGGGGTGGCTCCCCAAGTTTGGATGGTTATTGGCGCCGAACATGTAATAGGCAACTCGTCTTTGAGCGGTGATGAAATTGAGCTCTGTGTCATCCGTCACGGCAAGGACTGGTGCTGAGTCTTGCGGCTCCTCAGCAGCATACTGCAAAACAAAAAGATACGATAATGTCAACTCAACAGGGGAAGGGTAGTGGACAAAAATGTCGACGGTCTCTATCTTGAGTGTCATGTTAACACGATACAACTGCTCACGGAACGAGTAAAAATTGCTATGTTTCATAAAATGCTTTCTAAATCATAAAATTCCTGCCCTTTGGGGAATGAGTTTTTTTTCTCTTTCAGAAATTTTCTATTGTTCGGAAACACGAAAAAAATGCAACGACTCCAAGATGTAGAAATTGGGGGACTGCTCGCATCTAGGGAAAGGAGTAAGGGAATGATGCTGTTTGAAGACTGTTGCGCATACGTTCCGCGATGTTCAAAACAGCACGACGTATTCTCGTCCCAAGCGATCCTCTTAGTGAGCCCTCTGAGCGGGTCCAACACTAGAAGTCCGCCATTCTCGGACTTTCCGTGGAATCTGACGAATCTGTATAGCTGAGAATACGAGTACTCTGTGCATGCTCAGAAAATCGAGTCTGAACAAAGGTCGCAATTCTTGGCGCTTACCAAAAGGTTCGCATCCTCTGGGGACAAGAATGAACACGACCTGGATAGCTCTCTACAGACACCAGGTTCCATAGCTGTTATTGCAGTTGAATCTGCGATAATGGGCGAAAAGGCCAATACAAGGCAGAATGGACCCTTTCGCTTCGTTTGTATGTCAAACCGCTGATAACTTCAATAGCAGCTATTGAGCGGCCAGAGCAAACTTGAATATTCTAATTTTATCGTGGGAATAACACGGAGGAATACCACAAACCAAAAAGTAACCTCTGAACAAGTCGAAAACCAGCAGCAAACAAAACTCAACTACACAGTAGTTAACTGTCATTTTGCTATCTAACAATCCAGACAGGACTTTTGCAATTTGTACTTTTTAGTCAGCATTTTCGTTGGCTTACCTTCACGAGAAAATCTCTTCTCTCCGATTCCTGCGTGCTACTCTGCTGCAATTCCTCTTTCTAAATAAGGAAACAAAAAGCACCAACTTTTGATGTTGTAGTTTCCTTGTTTCGGTTTGTTCTTTGTTAGCTTCCATATCGCTATGATCACTGCCATAGTTGCGTTCGCTGCAGAAAAAATTGAGCGATCCTACTGTATACTATGTAAAAAAAAAACCCGTTGGTGACTGTATTGACGGGGTTCCACTGTACTATATAAAAAATCCTAACATAATCTAGAGTAACCACGTGTCCAATCAAAACAAACCTTACTAACCCAATGAACCAATCAGAATTCAAAGAAATACACAATTGGTGCCAAGCGCGCGAAAATGTAACGCGCGTGTCTTCGGTTTTCTCCGATTCGCTGAATAAACAAAACCTTTGCTCTACCGTCACGCTACTACTTTCCAAAATCAGAGCGGCACTGACAATCACTTTCCAGAGTCAGGCAAAACAAGTTCATCATCCAAACAACAAACATTGCCAAACATAAAGTGCAAGACGCGGTGACGAAATGCGCCTAATTTTTCATTTTGGCAACCTTAGGCCGCATGGACTAAACGTCGATTTCATTTTTGAATTATTTTTTTGTAAAAAAAATACCTCTTAGTCGGTGCGTCGGGTATGTTATGTACGGGTCAATGGGTGAGTGAGTGAGTGAGTGAGTGAGAGATGTATGTATGTCACACCAATCAGATTGGATCTACTATGAACAGCCAATCAAATTCCTTGTTGTAAAGGTAAATGGTGCGTGAGAAACACAAGGTATGTATAAACACAAGGACTTTGGTAATTGAAAAATAAAGAGAGACGTGTATGTTGCCGTTTCTTGATTTTTAGTCCGGTTTGGAGGGGAGTGTGACAGTTACATACGTACATTGGGTTGTTTTAGAGTGCATAATTTTCAGTGTAATGGTGGCTAGTTATGAAACATAGGCACGCAAGGCGTGCAAGAGTTATTTTTTTGTGAGCTATAAGTCTCGGAGCATTCATGAAACTGTTTACAGTAATGATCTGATTGATTTGACAAGTTTTTTTGTTTGCGATGTAGAGCAAGAAAGAAACTGGGAGTTTATGATGTACATACGATGTTACATCGGTAATGGTAAGATAACTAAATAGTAAGCCATAAAATGTTTGACTGAACGAACTACAGTAATCTGACACGTCTACAGATTAATGTAGATACCATCTTATAAGATGGTATCTACATTAATCTGGAGACGTGTCAGATTACTATTTCCTAACAGGCAATTTTATTCGTTCTTTGATACAACCCACACTGTGATTGGTCTGACACGCGCACATGCATAACTCCCTCACTCACCGATCACGTAGCCCTTCCCCCCGGGGGGGGGGGGAGGGACTCCCTTATATGGGCTATATAGGTCTGTGCGGCTCCGAAGGGTACGGTTTTTCAGCCGTTTTGGTCATAAATAGGATATCGATTTTAGCTGATTTTGGCCATTTTCGTCATAAATAGGGTACGGTGTTTGCACTCTAGCCTTGATATGGGTATGCTTTAAGAAGAAGCCACTTTTTCATCATTATCGAAAAGAAAATCAACAAAAGCCCTTCACAAATTTATATGTTAACGGTAATTTAACTTTGGTTTGAACTAGGCAGCTAATTATAACGCAGGTCTGAAACAGGGTTTTGATTTGAGGGTCAGGTCGTAAATAGGGTTTCGAATTTTTGGTCAGGTCATAAATAGGGTAAGGAATATCGCAGATTTTGGTCATAAATAGGGTAAGGGTTTCGGGAAGCGGGCCGCACACCCCTAACCAATTTTACTGGGAGTAACCCCTCGGGAGCCCTTACAGCCCCCAAGAGGAATTTTTGCTCAAAAATACTCAAGTTAAGAGAAGTTTTCGCATTTTATACGAGTCGTAAGTTTACCCTTTTTACGCAACATAACGCAACAACACTACTTCACCGAAAATTGAAAGAAAGAGAAAAAACCCTCTCTGACACGTTGAAAGTCTGATTTAATTCAATTGCACTTTAACTTGGTGCCACACAGTCTTCAAAGAACATTTGAACAGTTTTCATACTTTTTACCTTTAAAAATATCGGACAGAAAAGAATGTCATAAAATGCCCATCAATTAAAAATATTAAACTGCTACTGCAGAGACGTAAAAACACTCTAGAAATGAAAGCTTCTTTTTTGTTTAATATTCTGGGAACAATAGCCGATAACTTGTACGCTCTAATTGAATTTACTCCCGTATGAAAAACAAAAGTGTCGAGTTACCATTTGTAACTAAAAATAGCAAACATCTCGTGGGAACAAGTGGTGACGATTCGTCAGCTCTAATTGAATTTACTACCTTGTGAAAAACAAGAGTGTCAAATTACCCATTGTAACTAAAAAAAAATATCTCGTTATATTTGCATGCAATAAGAACAAAACAATCGTTACCTACACTTACAATTGTAAACGTTAGAACTGCTTCAAATCTAAATAGTCTCGTCTCCTCTAAAACATGTTCTAAAAACTAGAACCGACGATTCATGACCTCTAATTGAATTAACTCCTTGTGAAAAACTAAAGTATCAAGTTACCCTTTGTAATTAAAAATAAAAATATCTCGTGCCATTTGCCTACTACTCATGAACTGCTTCAAAACTCAAGACTCATCTCGTTCATAACTAGCCACCATTACACTGAAAATCATGCACTCTAAAACAACCCAATCAATGTACGTATGTAACTGTCACACCCCCCTCCAAACCGGACTAAAAATCACAAACCGGCAACATACACGTCACTCTTTATTTTTCAATTGCCAAAGTCCTTGTGTTTATACATACCTTGTGTTTCTCACGTACTGTTTACCTTTACAACAAGAAATTTGATTGGCTGTTCATAGTAGATCCAATCTGATTGGTGTGACATACATACATCTCTCACTCACTCACTCACTCACTCACTCACTCACTCACTCACCCATTGACCCGTCCATAACATACCCGACGCGCCGACTAAGAGGTATTTTTTTTACAAAAAAAATAACTCAACGAGATGAGTCTTGAGTTTTTAAGCAGTTCATGAGTAGTAGGCAAATGGCACGAGATAATTTTATTTTTAATTACAAAGGGTAACTCGATACTTTTGTTTTTCACAAGGAGTTAATTCAATTAGAGGTCACGAATCGTCGGTTCTAGTTCTTAGGACATGTTTTAGAGGAGACGAGACTATTTAGATTTGAAGCAGTTCTAACGTTTACAATAGTAAGTGCAGGTAACGATTGTTTTACTCTTATTGCATGCAAATATAACGAGATATTTTTATTTTTTAGTTACAATGGGTAATTTGACACTCTTGTTTTTCACAAGGTAGAAAATTCAATTAGAGCTGACGAATCGTCGCCACTTGTTCCTACGAGATGTTTGCTTTTTTTAGTTTCAAATGGTAACTCGACACTTTTGTTTTTCATATGGGAGTAAATTCAATTAGAGCTGACAAACAAAAAAGAAGATTTCATTTCTAGAGTGCTTTTACGTCTCTGCAGTAGCAGTTTAATATTTTTATTTGATGGGCATTTTATGACATTCTTTTCAGTCCGATATTTTTAAAGGTAAAAAGTATGAAAACTGTTCAAATGTTCTTTGAAGACTGTGTGGCACCAAGTTAAAGTGCAATTGAATTAAATCAGACTTTCAACGTGTCAGAGAGGTTTTTTCTCTTTCTTTAAATTTTCGGTGAAGTAGTGTTGTTGCGTTGTGTTGTGTAAAAAGGGTAAACTTACTACTCGTATAAAATGCGAAAAGTTCTCTTAACTTGAGTATTTTTGAGCAAAAATTCCTCTTGGGGGCTGGAAGGGCTCCCGAGGGCGTACTCCCAGAAAAATTGGTTAGGGGTGTGCGGCCCGCTTCCCAAAACCCTCACCGTATTTATGACCAAAATCTGCGATATTCCTTACCCTATTTATGACCTGAC